>NC_041344.1:29782735-29882735 GCF_004354835.1 Perca flavescens
CAGCCCGTACATGTACATGGTCACATACTTAGGAGCTGCAGCTGAAAGTTAACGAGATAAGATAGATAATGACAGATGTGTGGTAACATCAAACAAAGATAGGCGACAAGGACACAAAAACAAAAGCGCACAGAGACACACGAGCACACATGCACATTCTTCCAGGGAAATGAGAGTACATTTTTCATAGAATTCCCAGAAACCAGTAGGATCCCAATTACCAATTTTCTTTCAGACTCTCCACTTCAATACCGAAATGTTAGTGCATCATGGTGCTGCTTTTATTGAGGATGAAAGAGCAAATATCACATAGCAGAGTCACATCATTTCAGTTTACTGTAACTGATGTACCAATGTACTATTACAGTTCTAGCTAATTATTGTATTTTGTTCAAAAGTAACATCAGTGTAACGTCAAACACTCCTCTGTTTTGATTGTGGAATATGTGTTTCCCTTCTAAAGGTTAGCATGAGGAGTCCCGTAGTATGTGGTTAAAGGTTTCACAAAGTGTGTGTGTGTGTGTGTGTGTGTGTGTGTGTGTGTGTGTGTGTTGACAGAAGATCTATCAGAGGCTGGTGAATCTCAGTGTTTATCTCCATGCACTTCAGGTGAGTAAGTTTTGTTCCATCTTTAACTCGCTAGACTCATAACATTATATACAGTAGCAAACCACATGTTATGCTACACACATATGGAGTTATATTACTGCAATTAATCAAGAGCGCATTATTTCAATTTGAGAGGATTTCTCACTGATATTATGTTCAGATTTCTTGCTCTCACACTCAAATAGTCACTGCTCGCGCTCAAAACCTTGCTCTCACACTCAAATATTCACTGCTCGTGCTTAGATTTGCTCTGCTTGTGCTCAAACTTTCTACTTAGACTCAGATATGTTGTTTTTGGACAGATTTCCTGCTCTTAGCTTTGAACCTTCTCCTCACACTCAGGCTGATTCTGCTGGCTTGCAAATTTTCTGCTCTCGGATCTCTCCTGCGCGCTTTGATTTTTTTGTGTTATAACCCTGCCAAAAGTCAACAACCAATAGAATGCCAGCTGTAGTGTTGACCAACAAATTGATCCCTGCCCCGTTGAGGGTGCGTTCACTTTACGTTAGAACGTCTGTTGTTGCACTGTAACCGATAACTGTAACCAAGTTTATATATCCCGCGCCGTTCATTGCTTTATTATAAGTATATGTCAACAATGTGCACAGAATGGTCAACGCACTTTCACCTGCACCCATCAGGAAATGGGAGAAAGCTTTGAAGTGGGACATATGAAGTTATGTCCACAACTACGAGGGTGAGTAACATAACTTAAGCACCTAGCTAGCTAGCTAAATTATGGCGCTAGCATATAGCCTAGCTTAATGTCCATAAACAAATAGATTTTCTTTATTGTATAGCTAGATTGAACGACATATGACGGACTGTATGTGTATATGTGATGACCTCACTTTGTATTTTTTCCTCGTTTGGTTAACCATGTTCCTGGGATTTGGCTGATTTCATGTTAGAGCCAGTAGTAGAACCTAAACTGTAATATAACTGAAAGAACACCAGAAACTGGATTGTTTGTGTCAGCTTTTGCATCACTGTTGTGTTGTTCATCAGAATTTAGTCTTCATTCCTTCATATAGCATTAGTCTGAAAACGATGAATTCATATCAGTCTGTTTAAAAAGTTGTAACATTAAGTACAATTTCACCACTATAATAAAAACAAATCTAGAAATTATATGCTTTCTTATTTGCTCCTTAAATAGCAGTTATTTGTTTAATTAATACAAAGCAAACTGAACTGAAAAAACAAGTATTTTGTTTCACGTTCTTTTCATCCAGGTGAGGCTGAGGGGCTCGACCCCTGTTGATCTGTGTGTGTCATATCACCAACCCATGATAGCTAGAATTAACCCTGCTGCTCCAGATCTACCTACTGTATGGCTGACTACAGACTACAACCATCTGCTCCAGATCTACCTACTTTATGGCTGACTACAGACTACAACCATCTGCTCCAGATCTACCTACTGTATGGCTGACTACAGACTACAACCATCTGGTCCAGATCTACCTACTGTATGGCTGACTACAGACTACAACCATCTGGTCCAGATCTACCTACTGTATGGCTGACTACAGACTACAACCATCTGGTCCAGATCTACCTACTGTATGACTGGCTACAGACTACAACCATCTGGTCCAGATCTACCTACTGTATGGCTGACTACAGACTACAACCATTCGCTCCAGATCTACCTACTGTATGGCTGACTACAGACTACAACCATCTGCTCCAGATCTACCTACTGTATGGCTGACTACAGACTACAACCATCTGCAAGTTTTGTTTGTAGTGAACATCAACAGCTGCACTAAAAGTCTCTTGGGTTCATATGGGACTTGGTTGTTTTCCATACTGCATCACACACTATATTATATTAGTATATTTTTTGTTTTGTTATATTAGTACAAACAACAGTAAGTATCATTAATTAACCACAGTATATATTATTCTGGTGTACACTGTTGACATGACTCTAATACAGTCAACAGTAAGTATCATTACTTAACCACAGTATATATTATTCTGGTGTACACTGTTGACTTGACTCCATGCTATTGATTATACATCACTTTAGCTTACCACTACCTCATAATTTAACCTTAATTGCTCTTGTATAGTTCATTTATCTTCTACTAGTTGTATATACCTCCTATTTAATTGAATTATTCTTAATTTGTGTTGCAATACCTGAATCATCCCTCTTGTGAACACTAGGCTTATCTTATCTTTATTCATAACCCTGCTCACAAACTCACTTTAACCTGGGTCATCCAATATCAATGTTCCTGCTACAGTAAATCCTATAGGCAAATTGTTCTGCTTTCACCGTTGTATGAACAATACACTTTTAAGGTTTTGTGTCAAATATTGTGCAATTTGTTATGAATTACTCATTGTTTTGACAAGGTAAATTAAAGCTATTTACCAAGTGTCAGCTCTGGTCAATTTAATTGTACTGCTTTTTTTTTATAAATGTTATGGAAAATGAAAAAAACAATTTGCCTTGATCAGGGTTTTAATTTGTTGCAAATATGAACATGGTTTTAATAATCTGTATCTTATTGCTCTGAAAAACTACAATGATTTAAGAAATATCAGTGATACTTATCAACATTTATTGAATTGATTGAATATATTGGCAGACATTACAGGCACCTATTCATGTCAACAGAGAAAACAATAGTTTGTTCTCTCTTTTATCACTTTGATTATGCAGGTGATGGTGCAGAAAAGGGTGAAGTCCTTGTAGATCTCTGGCAATTTGAGGACAGAAAGATCCAGCAACTCTCCACTGTTGTCTTTGTATAGTATGCTCCTATTAAAGACAAATTCATAGACATCAACACATAAGATATTAGGTGTACATAGCTTTCCTTAACATCATTATACATATATATATATATATATATATATATATATATATATATATATATATATATATAAATACATAAGGCAAGGCAGCTTTATTTATATAGCACATTTCAGCAACAGGGCAATTCAAAGTGCTTTACATAAAACATTAAAGAGCAGTTAGAAAACAATTAAAAAACAATAATAAACAAATTAAAAACATTAAAAGACAAGAATAAAATTGATAGTGCAGTATAAGAATAAAAGTTACAGTGCAGTATAAGAAATTAAAGTTAATAAAATAGATTATTTAAAGAAAAGCAACATCAAAAAGATAGGTCTTTAGCTTAGATTTAAAACAACTGAGAGTTGCAGCGGACCTACAGGTTTCTGGGAGTTTGTTCCAGATATGTGGAGCATAAAAACTGAACGCTGCTTCCCCCTGTTTAGTTCTGACTCTGGGGACAACAAGTAGACTTGTCCCAGACCACCTGAGAGGTCTGGGTGGGTCATAATGTAGTAACAGATCAGAAATGTATTTTGGCCCTAAACCGTTTAGTGATTTATAAACCAGTAAAAGTATTTTGAAATCAATTATTTGAGGCACTGGAAGCCAGTGTAGAGACTTCAGTACTGGAGTGATGTGATCCACTTTCTTGGTTTTAGTGAGGACTCGAGCAGCAGCGTTCTGAATCAGCTGCAGTTGTCTGATTGATTTTTTAGGGAGACCTGTAAAGACACCGTTACAGTAGTCAAGTCTACTGAAGATAAAAGCATGGACAAGTTTTTCCAGATCCTGCTGAGACATAAGCCCTTTAACCCTTGATATATTCTTTAGGTGATAATAGGCTGATTTTTTAATTATGTTAATGTGGCTTTTAAAATTTAGGTCTGAGTCCATGACTACACCAAGATTTCTGGCTTTGTCTGTTGTTTTTAACATTGTCGTTTGAAGCTGAGCGCTGACTTTCAATCGTTCCTCTTTTGCTCCAAAAACAACCACTTCCGTTTTTTCTTCATTTAATTTAAGAAAGTTCTGGCACATCCAATCATTAATCTGTTCAATGCACATATTTAATTGTTGTATTGGGCTATAGTTCCCTGGCGATAAGGTTATGTAAATTTGTGTGTCATCCGCATAACTATGGTAACTTATTTTGTTGTTTTCCATAATCTGAGACAGTGGAAGCATGTAGATGTTGAACAGAAGAGGCCCCAGAACTGAGCCTTGGGGAACTCCGCACGTCATATTTGTATGCTCAGATGTATAATTACCTATAGACACAAAGTAGTCCCTATTCTTTAAATAGGATTCAAACCACTTTAATACTGAGCCAGAAAGACCAACCCAGTTTTCCAATCGGTCAAGCAATATGTCATGGTCTACCGTATCAAATGCAGCACTGAGATCAAGTAATACTAAGACTGAAATTTTGCCACTATCTGTGTTTAAGTGGATGTCATTAAAGACTTTAACAAGAGCCGTCTCAGTGCTGTGGTGTGGTCGAAAACCTGACTGGAAGGCATCAAAACTGTTGTTTAGCGATAAGAAAAGGTTGAGTTGTTGAAAAACCACTTTTTCTATGATTTTACTTAAATATGGAAGGTTTGATATTGGCCTATAGTTGCTCATTAGTGTCATGTCTAGATTGTTCTTTTTTAGGAGTGGCTTGATGACTGCCGTTTTCAGGGCCTGTGGGAAGATACCTGAGAGCAGAGATGTGTTTACAATCTGTAGAAGATCAGAAGCCAAACAATTTGAAACATTTTTGAAAACACCCGTTGGTAGAATATCAAGGCAACAGGAGGAGGTTTTCAGATGTTGTATAATGTCCTCCAGGTTTTTAAGGTTGATCGTATGAAATTGTGTCATGTTGGAATTTGTTTTGCGTGCACACTGTGACAACACATATCCTGTACTTGATATGGAAGCACTGACTGTTTGTCTAATTTTCATACATACCTTATCTGATTTGGTTTTGTGGATATCAGTAATTTTCTCTCCCAGGCCTGGTTGTGCACCCTGTGAATTTAAGCAAGAAACATAAATGATAAGTGTATGTAACATGATTTTACTATTATATTACAACAGGGGTACTTCAGTCACACCTAGAAGAAGAAAAACAAACAAACAAAACACTTGTTCTTTTCTGCTCAGTTTGCTTTGTATTAATTAAAAAATAACATATTTAAGTTGCAAATAAAGCATAACATTTCTAGATCTGTTTTATTATAGTGGTGAAATTGTACTTAACAGAATGGGTCCGTGTACTTTTTCGTTAATTCGATTTTCATTTCATAAACAGGTTTTATAAAACAAAAAACAAATGGTTATTTGATTTTCGTTTTAAAATACAAAATTTGAAATTGAAATACAAGGCGTTTTTTCCTTTTCATGGTCAAAAGGGATGGGAGAAATTTAAAATATGCTGTGATTTTCATTTTCTATTTCATATAACAAAAAAAAAAAAAAAACTCGAAAACAGAAACGAAAAAAGTCTTGTTTTTTCATATTCAGAGACCGGATGTTGTCATTTCCAAGGCAACAGAGCCAGCCTAGCCTACCAGTGTTGCTTTCAGCCCAGGCTAAAATTACTTTGGAAACCTGTACTCTTGATAATGCTTGGGGGGAATTTTATTTCATAATGTCACATGTATTTATTACCCTCTCTCCCTGCCTCCCTCTGACTCTCTGTCTCTTCCCGCCACAGACAACTTTGCCCAAAGAGAGTCGAACCAGCTGACTGAGGAAACAGACTTTCAGTTCACGGCTGTAACGGTACCGTTACGCCACCGTTAACAATCCCAGCAAACTTTCTGTTGCTGCCGTTAAACTTGCTGATCTGGCAGAGAGTTACTGGGGGTTCGGGATCAGATCATGGGGATCAGACCTCCGGTGCAGGGTCTAATATTCTAATATTAGCTGCTGCTGCAGCTAGCTAGCAGCTAGCCACCAGCCCTGTGACCTCGGTGCCTGCGGTTTCGCTGGCGTTACTCGCTCTAGCTGAGCTGGGAATCTGCCGCGCTTGTGATTTATTCATTATTTTCTTTTCTTTGCAGTGATATGCTATTATTATTATTATTATTATTTATTACATTTATATAGCGCTTTATCATAGACACTCAAAGCGCATTTTGGGGGGAGGGGGGATGGGGACTGCTCTCTAACACCACTAATGTGCAGCACCCACCTGGGTGATGCACGGCAGCCATACAACGCCTTGCGACGCCAGACGCCAGAACGCTCACCACACATCAGCTATGATGCACTGATGCCAAGCAGGCTTGCTGCTGCTTTTAGTCAGAGTCTGTGAGATAACAAAACTTAATAAAATATAAAATATAACGTGCATATAAATAGACGGAATAAATAAAAGTCCCCGGAAATAAATATAAGTAAAACATATGTATTTAGGCTATTGAACTATAATGACTAGCTAATGCCTATATATGTATTGCCTCATTTATGTATTTCATGTTCTATTTCATAGCCATATTTATTATGTAAAGGGTGGCAAAAAACGGATGATCAGTCACTTAGGAAGTTATAGGCTACAGTTTCCCTCAACTGCAGCTGGGACATTCTAACGCTTAACGTGACAAAGCTTAACGTGGTTTAATGTAACTAAACAGTCAGTTATCAGTCACATACCGTCCATAATAATTGGACTTTGGTTTAGATTTTTTGACAGTTTTCAGTGGTTATGAGGAACAATATGAGAGAGAAATTTGGTAAACATTGATCATTGCTTAGGTACATTAAACCACATTAAGCTTTTTCACGTAAAGAGTTAGAATGTCCCGGCTGCAGTTGTTTTTTAATACCTGTTTATGAAATGAAAATCGAATGAACGAAAAAGTACACAGACCAGACTGATAAGAATTCATCATTCTCAGACTAATGCTATATGAAGGAATGATACTAAATTCTGATGAACAACACAACAGTGATGCAACAACTGTCACAAACAATCCAGTTTCTGGTGTTCTTTCAGTTATATTACAGTTTAGGTTCTACTACTGGCTCTAACATGAAATCAGCCAAATCCCAGGAACATGGTTAACCAAACGAGGAAAAAATACAAAGTGAGGTCATCACATATACACATACAGTCCGTCATATGTCGTTCAATCTAGCTATACAATAAAGAAAATCTATTTTTTTATGGACAAGCTAGGCTAGCGCCATATGTTAGCTAGCTAGCTAGGTGCTTAAGTTATATTACTCACCCTCGTAGTTGTGGACATAACTTCATATGTCCCACTTCAAAGCTTTCTCCCGTTTCCTGATGGGTGCAGGTGAAAGTGCGTCGACCATTCTGTGCACATTGTTGACATATACTCATAATAAATAATAAATGAATGGCGCGGGGATATATAAACTTGGTTACAGTTATTGGTTACAGTGCAGCCGCCCTCAACAGACGTTCTAACGTAAAGTGAACGCATCGTCAACGGGGCAGGGATCATTTCATTGGTCAACACTACAGCTGGCATTCTATTGGTTGTTGACTTTTGGCAGGGTTATAACACAAAAAAATCCAAGCGCGCAGGAGAGATCCGAGAGCAGAAAATTTGCAAGCGAGCAGAATCAGCCTGAGTGTGAGGAGAAGGTTCAAAGCTGAGAGCAGGAAATCTGTCCAAACAACAACATATCTGAGTCTAAGCAGAAAGTTTGAGCACAAGCAGAGCAAATCTAAGCACGAGCAGTGACTATTTGAGTGTGAGAGCAAGGTTTTGAGCACGAGCAGTGACTATTTGAGTGTGAGAGCAAAAAATCTGAACGTAATATCAGTGAGAAATGCTCTTAAATTGAAATAATGTGTTCTTGACTAATGGCAGTAATATAACTCCATACACACAGTGTAGTATGTAATTATTGAATGATTCATGTTGTTTGGAGACTATATTAAGTGTAACTACACTCAAGAAATATTGAGTCTTTTTAGAAGTAAACCTCCATGTATCATTTATCATATTTATAACTTTTACAAAGTCACAAAGTGCTTCACAAGCACAAGCACAAACATTGTTAAAAAATAAGACCCATTAACAGTAAAATGGGCAAGCAGAAAGAAATACAATACCAATGTAAATACAAATCTAAAAACTAAAAATGATAAACATGAGACAGAGGCAAGTTTAAACAGGTGAGTCTTCAGCTGCTTTGTAAAAGCATCAACAGAGACCACAGGCCGTAATTCCTAATTTTCAGTCATGTGACTGTCACGGAGACTGGAGGGCAAAACCCACTCGGAATTCCATTGAGCTGCTACACAATCCTGTCAAGTTTTCCTCTTTTACAATTCACAAGTGTTTAGATCCCCTTTCAAATGAGAAAAAACAAAGTTATACATACAAACTGCAAGTCTTGCAGTATGTACCGTCACCTTTAGTTTTTAGTTGAGCGTGTGGGACAGCCAGTAATCCCTGTTCAGAGGACCTGTGTGTACATAGATGATGAGACATACACAGGTGCCTGACCATGCAAGGCCATATATGTCAGAACATGAACTTTAAAAGGAATCCAGAATTTGAAGATTAAGATTAAGACCTACTTTATTGATCCCGCAAGGAGAACTAAATTTTTTACTCTGTTAGTTATTACACACAGGCCCGACATACACACACATACCCAGGACCTATACTCTACATGCACTGTCATGTCAGAGTGAGAGGTGCCCATGACAGGCAAGAGGTTCCCAAGCTAAGTCCCTACTAACTGAGCTACTGCCACCCCCAACAACCCTTGGATAACCCTGAGTTTAGGTTAATCAATTTTCAGTCAGTAGATAATTCTTTGTGTGTATAATAGTTTGTGTATTATACGAACTATTATAAAGTGATGGTTCGGAGTAATATCACCCTAGGGTCCTTTGCACCATGACCTCGAGCCAAACAACCCCCCAGAAGCTTTTTTCACCTTGATCGAACATTGGGAGAGTTAGCGTTATCAGCTGAATAGCTTAGTGCAGGCGCTAAGAGATACAAGAAATATTTATTAATTTAACTTATGTTTTTAAAACTAAGTGCTGTAGTACAAATAGCAAGAGAGAAGTTATATTTGAGGTAAGTTTGGAGACACTACCTTATTATTATATTATATTATAATAATATTATATTATATTAAATTAATAAATATTTTGTAGTATCTCTTTTTGGTGTTGTAATTTGTAGACGTCCCTAAGCACTCGTCTTACTGCCGGTAGCAGCAGAGAGCAGAAGCCAGCAGGCAAGTGTTATTTAAATAAACTCCTGGTGTACTTACAAACTTTCCAATCCATCGTTTTATGAGTACATAACCTATTTGTACTACTGTAGAAGTTTGGTATCATTTTGGGCATTATTAGTGGGGTAACTTACGAAATACACAGTTGGATCCATTAGCGCCTGCACTAAGCTATTCAGCTGATAACGCTAACTCTCCCAATGTTCGATCCAGGTGAAAAAAGCTTCTGGGGGGGTGTTTGGCTCGAGGTCATGGTGCAAAGGACCCTAGGGTGAAATTACTCCCGAACCATCACTTTAATGTAACTTTCCAACAGGTATATCTCTGTTTCAGCCTGTATATCCATTTTCAGCCTGTACAATTTTTGAAACTGGATACTCTATCATATCCTGCAGGGTGCTGTGATCAAACAAGACTCCATTTTGGAGCTGCTACTGCAGCCACAGGATACCGTGGCACCAGCTGCAGGAGGAGTATGGCGTCCTTTCTGGAGAGATGGTGGAAATCGGGAGGCCAATCCAGGGTCGACCATCGGGGAGCTGGCTCTTTTGCAGAGACAACACAGCCTGTTGCAGGAGGAGCTGCTGAGGCTGCGGGATGCCGAGAGCCGGTTCAAGGACAGTGAGAGAGCCCGGGCAAAGCTAGAAAAGCATGTCCGACACATGAAGGTCTGCAGCGGGAACACGCCTGCCTCCCAGCAGCTAGGGGAGCAGGATTCTCAAGTAAGGACATTTGTATTGCAGTTCCATCAAGCTAGGGAACTCACAAGAGACAGATTTTAAAACAAAAGATCAAGGGCTTAGATAAGAATCAGGTTTACTGCTGATCAGAACAGTGCTTCAGGGTGGAGGGAGAGACAGAGTCTGGTCCAGCTGCGGGGATCTGTCACTTGAAAAGCCTGTTAATGTCGCTCTTCAGGGTGGAGAGAGTTGCCACTGTGGTAGCGGGTAGCCCAACTTTTGTGGTGCGTTCTTTTTGTCTTGTAATCGCGACTAGTAGCTTGAGTGTGACGTCACATCCGTGTCGAAAAACGAATAACCGTGGGTGGGCTACTGCACTGCTTTCTGCTCAAGACTCGGCCATTGTTGTCATATAGCAACCGAGCGTCTCTAGCCAATTTCAGCTGCATAAGCTACAAAATAACTAATTAGGTGGTATTTAACTCATAATAAGACTGTAGCGACATGCCTATAGGTAGCAGTATACAGCAGTCTTCATTTGGTTACAACAAAGACAAAAGTGCTTAAAATTGTAGAAAACCACAATGTTTACTACGTGTGATGCACGACGTAGCCATCTGTGAAAGTGAACTCGGGGTCCTCTGAGTTCAGACGACTTGACGAGTCGTACGTACGACCTCGGGGGCGTTCTTTTTGCAACTTCCGGTTCGTAACTCCGGAAAACGACTCATAGATCGACTTCGGTGGAGAAAAAGAACGCACCATTAGTCCGGAGTATCAGTCAAGTTCCAAAAACACTGGAAACTTACACATCCCAAAATGCTAAACTCCACACCCCCAGTTTGTATGTAGGCTTTCTGTAAGGATTTGTAGTCTCAATCCCAAACTGAGAGAACCCCCTGATGGTGTCATAATGATGTCATCACGCCTGTTATTCTGTCAGACAAATTCCTCCAGAATCATACAACCCCTTAACCATGAGGAGTAAACTGATTTTGATGTGTAAATGGCCAGAGTGCTTTGTGTACACTGGGTATTTACAGTTCTCTTTTCTTGCTGTTGTAGCCTGCATCTCTGCAGCCAGTAAAGGAGGTCTCAACCGGAGCTGACACCCTGTGGGCCAGCCAGCAACCAGCCCACCAATCAGATGGCCTTCAGGACGGCAGTGATGTGGAGGTAGACATGACGTCAGATGATGATGATGATGATGATGGGACAGCATCTGAAAGCTCCAAAGGTCAGAGACATAATGCACAATGCACTGTGAATGTTACATGTCATACTATTTCTACTATATCTTCCTACAGAAATTTGTCCTTGAATAAAAGTGAAAAGTAGGTCAGTTAAAATATATTCTGAGTAACATATACACTGAGTAAACTCCACACTGTTACATTTTGAGAGAACTGATCAACTAAAGTATTTCAAAATAAAGTGCATGTCAATGTATACACATCACAAAAACCAACAATACAACCTTCTATAGATGGATGCTGGACGCATGTATGTCCGTTTCCTTCCTCCCTCTTTGTGTTGGCGTTCTAAACTGCGGTGGATTTATGAGGACTATGGTTAACTGGTCCTCAGATCTCTGCAGGGTAAATCCAGACAGCTAGCTATCTGTCCAATCTGAGTTTTCTCTCGCACGACAATTTTACAGCGGCTCCGTCTGGTGCTTAAAGGAACATGACGACTTATTGAGACTTTAGCTTATTCAGATAGATTATTATAGATAAGTCCATACATCCCCTTCTCATCTCTGTGCGTGTCGTAACTCTGTCTATTGCACCCACCACTAGCCTAGCTTAGCAAAGATCCTGGAGGTAACCGGCTCCATCTAGCCTAGCTTAGCACAGATCCTGGAGGTAACCGGCTCCATCTAGCCTAGCTTAGCACAGATCCTGGAGGTAACCGGCTCCATCTAGCCTAGCTTAGCACAGATCCTGGAGGTAACCAGCTCCATCTAGCCTAGCTTAGCACAGATCCTGGAGGTAACCAGCTCCATCTAGCCTAGCTTAGCACAGATCCTGGAGGTAACCGGCTCCATCTAGCCTAGCTTAGCACAGATCCTGGAGGTAACCAGCTCCATCTAGCCTAGCTTAGCACAGATCCTGGAGGTAACCGGCTCCATCTACCCTAATGCTCCCAATAAGTGACAAAATAATGCCAACAATAATGCCTATTTCCATGTTGTGATTTGTATAGTCACAGCGTGAACAAATAACAAGGTCACATGACACACAGCCATCTTCTAACCGTATACAAACTGGGAACTATATTTTCAGAAGGCGAAGCACTGCTACTTCTGCTACTTAGGCGGAGTGACTTGCAGCACCTGAGAAGCTCCGTGGTGAGGAGCAGAGAGTTACAACGGTGCTCTTCAGGTGATGCGCTAAACACTCTGCCCAAGTAGCAGTGCTTAGTCTCTCCCAAAAACTCAAGACTAGATAAATCACAGGAACCTTAATCTCACTAAAGATCACTAAATGCTATTCACACAACTAAAAAATGCAGACTAAAGACAGATTCGAGACATTTATTAGACTTATAATTCAATACATTTGATGAAATGTATACACTGCACATGTCTGTCTTGTACGGCAAAATACACGTTTCAAATATCTCTCCCCACATGACGTGATACCAGAATATTGGGTTGTAACTTGAATGTGTCAGGTTATAGAATGAAGGCACCACTGAAATGCCATTATCTTATACTTTAAGATAAGATTTAAGGGAACTGTGAGTGGAATTATGATTTGTTCTCTCTTTTTCAGATCTTCAAGATATTCCAGAGGAGATCTGATCCTTGGCATGTTTCACAGGGCTACTGAGCCTACACCTATAGCCATGGGCGTTTTATGACAGTCTCACACACTTTTTTTAAAACGATTAGTCCCACACACACACACACACACACACACACAGACACTTTTTTGTCGATAATGCATCAAGAGCATCGATCTTTCCACTCGCACTCTGAATCTAGGCGTCATTATCAAATCCATTCTGCTTCTGCTAATTGAGAGAATGCTCAAATCAATGAAACTCCATTTCGCGTTTCCGCTGCTACCTTGCACCCAGATTCACACACATACACGCGAGCGACAGAGCGCCACAGTTTAAGAGACAGAGGGGCAGAGAAGGTGGAAGGTGGAATACTGCACGCAATGTTTCTGTAAGTTATTATAACTCACTTTTTGACTCGTGCCCGTTGACAGCCCTAAGTACAGGTGGGAATGCACCCAGGACGCATTCAAGATGCATTGAGATCCCATCACTCAGACTCTAGGCCACATGTGTTCTTATAGCAGTGAGAACTAGAATGTGTCCGGGGCCACATTAAGGCCCGCTGACTCCACTGTGAGCCAAACTACGTACGTACTCCTTCAAAGTATTTCTCATGATACAGAAACCACTGAGTGTGAGTTCTGTTTTGGATGCTAATATCAGAATGTTGGGGATGTGTGGCTGTTTTTGTTCCTCTGCTGCCTGCTCTCATATCCCCGGCTGTCTGGAGCTCTGCGCAGTGCCGTTGTCTAGAAAAGGCAGCCATTACAAATAACCCTATTTTAAGCTTCATAAAACTTTCCCAAATTCACCTATATGTAGGACATAACAACAGACACTCCATTCTTACATTGTCTCCTTCTGGCGATTATCCTTGAAATGAATGTCGTTGATCCAGACTAGCAGGAACAGTAACATGTTATAATATAGAAACTTATGTCGACACACAGACAGACTGTGCGTTACAGTGACACCCGGGACAAGAACAGGACATGAACCCCGGTCTCCTGGGTGAAAGTCCTACGTCATGGTGGACCCGCTGCTCTGCCTACTGCGTCCCATACAGACGCTATCTGATGCTGAGAGACGGACAGACAAACAGACAAACAGAAAGAAAGACAGACAGACAGACAGACAGACAGACAGACACACAGACACCCCCCCCCCCCGTACATATCACAGACAGAACCAGAACTAAATACAACCCATAAACCAACTACACAGGCCTGTGTCATTTATACACATCAAATGATAATGTATCCAATAAACTGAAACATTCCTGAAATACTAAAATGAAGGATTAAGCAGACACAAAACACTAACCCTAACCCCTGACCCTAACCCTGATATTTGGAACAGGGCGAGTGACAGTGTGACCTGGGGCCAAGCACTTCCTTCTGGGGGTAAATACCAAATGTAATCCACCCATCATTCTTCTCATGCTAGTATATCCAAAAGTACCAAACCACCTGTTAAAGGCACCACGATACAGGAAGCAACATCTGCTCTGTTAGAACCTTTCCGCCCATGGCTATGGTTGATTCTGATATGAAGTGATTGACTCCGATGTGCATGTCTATCTTTTCCGCCGGTCTTAATATTTATTGGCTGCTTTGCTTCTGAGTAGATAACCTTTAACAGCAAGCTGTTTTATTTCTACGTTATGCTTTGAATTGATGAATTCATTCCATCAGGGGTGTGGAAGACATGCTAATATGTAACTCTATTACAGTAAATCTTTTAAAAATATCATTAGAACTGACGGTAAGATCATACTGTTTTTTTTCTTTCATTTTTATGTTAAAAAATAACTGAAATTAAATGAATGTAAAACAAGTCAGGGTGATTATTTCCTCCCAAAATATCAGGGAATGAAAATTAACAATACCGTAATCATAATACGGAAATTAAATTTTTAAAAATAGGATTTGCACCTTTGTAGTTTAAATATTGGTGTCATTCAATCCCGTTTGACAGACAAAGTAGTAGTGTAGTCCTTTACTGTAAACGGGGGTTGGACAGCATGAAGCAGCACTTTAAGCCATGCTTCTCCTCTTTAAAATTCATAAAAACAAAAACAAAAAAAAGTTTATATTCTATAAAAAATCTATTCAATAAAACAACCTGTACTAAGATACCAGAAACATACATAACAAGCACAATATACCGCAATAAATCCTGCTCCTACAATGCTTATCATCATCAGCGCTTACAGTTTTTTCCGATTGCTAAACGACAGTGGGCACAACTGGAGTCACATGTGCAAAACTCAAACTACAGTCTGCACTACCAACAGTCACCTGAGCTAAACAGTTCACATCAGCTGCAAAACAGGCTCAGTGCAGCCAAACACTATGCACAATCCTCACTGAGATAAAACACACTGTCACTCAGAACACACTAGGGTAAAAACACTAGCGTCTAACACCAATACAGAATTTACAAACTTTCTCATCTTTACAGTTTGAACAATTTGAGTGACTTGACACTACTCAATAGTTTATTTAAGGAAAAAATATAGATTGTATAGCATACCAATTTTTACATAAGGTAAAAAAGAAGGAATGAAAATCAGCAGTCTTCTTCAACAAAGTATTTTGTCTCTTGTAATTTATGGAATTACTGGGGAAAAAAAACTAAAGGTACATACGTAACAGTACCAAAGAATAGTGTGACTAATCCTGCCTTGCTCCAGCATCATGTGGCAAGTTTTCTTCATCACATTGGATGTCTGCATCATCTCTAAATACAAATGAATGTGGTGTTTCTATATCTTTCACCACCATTGCTTTCTGAAAAACAGTAAGAACACAGTTTTACTATTGTAAAGATAGTGTTTTTCACTTTTTTTATAGCTGTGTATATAACCTCAGACATCTTACCTGGGCATGTTGGTATCTTTGCTCTTTTACCTGTTTCTCTCAAACGGTACAGTGTATAATTGTTTCATTCTTATTTGGTGTTTGTATACAAAAAAAGGCTTTCTGAGCTTTCTCTGTATAAATACCATATATGTTCACTAACTAGTCTAAAACAAGACACCTACTTAGGCTTTCAGCTAAAATTGCAATCAGCAGTGTTTGATAGGCACCAGACTGAAATCTATTCTGTTTTGAATGTGTGGTTAACAGTTTTGACAGCAGTGTGTTAGCATTTGAACAAAGTGCTGTAAATCTACAGTGTTGTGCACGTTGTGGTTAAAGTCATGGGATAAGTGTGTAGAGTTTTGAAAACTGTGTTCAAGCAATGAAAAACAAACTAGAGTTTGGTCCACATGAACTGCTGCTGTGCAGACTGTAGTTTGAGTTTTGCACATGTGACTCCAGTTGTGCCCACTGTCGTTTAGCAATCAAAAAAAACTGTAAAAGGAAACTTGAAAAAAAGTGAAACTACTAAAAACTACTAAAAACTACTACTACTACTACAGAAATGAGTCGTAATTGCTGCTTGAAAAAAGGACTTATGTGGGCGTTTTTTCGGGAGAGGGCAGTGTCGCAGAACTACATCCTGAACAGAGTTCTGGGAAATCTTAAGCATCGTATAGGGACTTTAAAGTTTTGGTAAAGAATCAGTAGTCAGTTTGGTTGTTTTGCATGCTTTCAAACCTACCCTCTCCTTTTTCTTTTACTTCTTTAATAGAAACAAGCTTTAAGCTTTATTGTGTTTTTATTATATTTAACTCTTTTTATGGTATGTTAGGACTGGCTGATTGCAGTCTGTACCACCAAGAAGGTTGTAACAAACATACACTCGACTGCCAAATGAATGTCATATTATCTTCAGGATATAGCATGAATGTGAACTTTCAACATCCTCATATTGGAGTGTTTTAACTGTATGTATTCTTTTCTGCTAAACATATTTTAGGCTACAATCTCAGTGACATATTGACATATCTCTGCCTAAAATGGCAAGATTAGTAAAAACTTTGATGGCAAATATTGTTCAAATGCAACATAGTTATGAGATGTATAAGGTATTATATATTCAGCAGATGCTGTGTTTGTCAGTGCAGCGTAAGGCCGAACATAAACAGGGACTCAACTTATTTTTAAAAACACTTTTTTTGTCATTCATGTGAATTGTATTACTACATAAAATAATAAAACATGTAATACAAATCGTATTTGTGTTGGTGTGAAAATTCAAAGTATGTATTTCCTAGTTGAAGTCAAGTGAAAGATGCCAGTGGATGAATGAATGAATGAATGAATGAATAAATGGATGAATGGATGAATGAATGACTATGCCATTGTTACAGTTATGTTAATTGACTGCATTTTGAAATGACTGACACATACAAATATGTGGCTATGCACCTCACAGCCACTCTATCTAATCGATGTGCACACATTTACAATATTTTAATACACAACCATAAGAGCAGCATGGTGGTGAAGTGGTTAGCACTGTGGCTTCACTGGCAGCATGGCTTTCCTCCCGCAGCCCAAAGACCTGCACGTTTGGTTTATTGGAGACTCCAGATTGTCCGTGATGAATGGTTGTGTGTCTATATGTTACAGACTGTCTATATTTGACAGATTACAGATATGTGACAGACTCTATATATGTGACAGACTGTCTGGATGTGTCAGTCTGTATATATGTAACATACTGTATATATGTGACAGACTGTCTGTATGTGTCAGACTGTATACATGTAACATACTGTATATATGTGTCAGACTGTATACATGTAACATACTGTATATTTATAACATACTGTATATATGTGACAGACAGTACAGGCCAAAAGTTTGGACACACCTTCTCATTCAATGTGTTTCTTTATTTTCATGACTATTTACATTGTAGATTCTCACTGAAGGCATCAAAACTATGAATGAACACATATGGAATTATGTACTTAACAAAAAAGTGTGAAATAACTGAAAACATGTCTTATATTTTAGATTCTTTAAAGTAACCCTTTGCTTTTTTTGATAACTCTGCAAACACTTGGTGTTCTCTCAATGAACTTCATGAGGTAGTCACCTGAAATGGTTTTCACTTCACAGGTGTGCTTTGTCAGGGTTAATTAGTGGAATTTGTTCCCTTATTAATAAAAAAGCAAAGGGTGGCTACTTTGAAGAATCTAAAATATAAGACACGTTTTCAGTTATTTCACACTTTTTTGTTAAGTACATAATTCCATATGTGTTCATTCATAGTTTTGATGCCTTCAGTGAGAATCTGCAATGTAAATAGTCATGAAAATAAAAAGAAAACGCATTGAATGAGAAGGTGTGTCCAAACTTTTGGCCTGTACTGTACATGTGACAGACTGTATATATGTGACAGACTGTATATATGTGACATATTGTATATATGTAACAGACTGTATATATGTGACAGACTGTATGTATATATATATATGGCTCCTGCCATTGTTTGTAATATGATAGTGTGTGGATATGTTATGGAAATTAAATTTGCTGTCCTGGTGTGAATGAAATGAGATGTCCATCTCTGTCTTTGATTGTATGTGTTTGGTTCTATGTGTTTAATTCTATGTCTTTGATTCTATGGGTTTGATTCTATGTCTTTGACTCAACTTAACACCTTTTTGTCATTCATGTGAATTGTATTACTACATAAAATAATAAAAAATGTAATACAAAACTTTTTTGTGTTGGTGTGAAAATTCAAAGTATGTATTTCCTAGTTGAAGACAAGTGAAAGAGGCCAATGGATGAATGAATAAATGAATGAATAAATGGATGAATGAATGAATGACTGATGGCTATGCCATTGGTACAGTTATGTTAATTGTTGAAATGACTGACACATACAAATATGTGGCTATGCACCTCACAGCCACTCTGTCTAATCGATGAATGGTTGTGTGTCTTTATGTGACAGACTGTATATATGTGGGTGGATGGACGATCAGAATTACGTTATTATGCCAACAGAGTGTAAACTTAAATAAAAAAATATGGATGGGGTATATTGTCCAGGAACTTCCAGGAAGGACCTGAGCCATGTGACCTCTCTTTAACAAAGATCTGGACAGACGACCCAAAGGTCCAGAACAGCATCCACACTGAGGAGCGGCTAGTCCCCCACCAGCAAAGATCCAGATCCTAGTCATCTGGATCACTATTCCTCTCTTATTCCCATTATTACAATACTCTGAATTTGATACAGGTCATGTAAACACCATATTCTGTTCAGCAGTTTGCGACAGTTTACGACCAGTTTACGACCAGTTCACAGATTATTGTCTTTTTTTTTAAGACAATAATTAAGGGCAAAAACCAGTGTAAAATGTGCATGTAAACTTAGTTATTGACAGCCAAGGGAAAGAGAGAGGATCCAGGTAGTGAAAGAAGAAAGGGGTAGAGAACATCGGCAATGTCTCATTGCCGAAACTGGCTCATGGTTTCTGGAAAGAGACATTGCTGTTGAGTTTTTCCAATATAGTTTTTGTCACTGGAATTGGAATTGGAAATTGATTTATTTGAAACAGGGACAATGCACAAATAAACATTAAACTTGTTAAACAAGAGAATATGTCTTGGGCCAGGTTATAGCAACAATTGCTAATTTCCACCTGTAGTCCCTGGGCAGGTATGACAAATTTAAAACAAAACAATTTACAATTTTAAATAGAAATATTACAAAACTATATATAAATGACATGATGTGCATAGTAATTAAGAACAAACTGATTAGTAAAAACAGGGGCGCCATCAGCCCACTCACTCTCTCTTTCTCTCCCCTCCCAGCACGCACACTGAAAAAACTTTAGGAGCAGCTTAGGCACATTAGAGTACATTCTACTCCAGATATTCATTCATACAAGGATACACACACACACACACACACACACACACACACATTCACACTCACATACACACACACACCCACATCAATACAGTATCCTATATATGTGAGCAAACTTGTTTACTCAACTGGTGCTGTGAGCACCACAAACCGAGGGCCATCTAGTTCCATTTGATTAGAGAGAAGGCAGACATTGGCAACACTGAGCAACTCACACCAAAACCATCCAGACTTTGTGATTTGGGGGTGAACTGTCCCTTTAAGGTTTATTCTTTTTTTTTTTTAAATCACATTTGATTTTGTACTGAAATGACTAAATGAAATGTTAAACATGAAGAATAACATGAATATTAAACAAAAATTTCACAGCAATACATTTCAACATTCTCAGTACTGAGTGTTTCTTTCTTCACTCCTGTTTTTTTTGATACATTTTGCATTTTTCTTTTTATATGTTTACTGTATGTCTCTTGAATTAAAATATGTCATGAATGAAAATCTCCAAACACTGCAGACTGTGAAACAATGCAGATTTCCTGATGGGAGCGAAAAGGCAAGTTGTTGAAACATTATTCAGAATGAAGCCGTCTGCGAAGATGAACTGTTTCAAATTGAACTTTCTAACAATGAAAGTAAAACAACTCGCAGAATGATACTTAGGGTTAATGCTCGACTTGAGCACTGTCCCCGTATAAAGTATATATAAGGACACACGGGCCACTCCCTGTAATAGAAAAGGTCAGCGTCTATCACACTAACCTACACACAGAGGAGAAACTGATCGCAACCTTTCCATCGGAGTGTTAGTTCGATGGCAAATAAATGTGTTTTCCAGAGTTCAGCTATTCGCTCACAAACACGCTATCAAACTTCACGAGTAATTCGGTTCCTTCTTCTCTGCGTTCATGTCTGCCTATTTGTGTGCACAGCTAGTCTCTTATTCTAATCCTCTGGACAATGTCAGCCAAAAGATGTTTATTAATAACTAACTGGGGCCTAGAGAGGGGGGATAACTGACATAGTCACCCCGTCGCTCCGGTACTCTGTCCATCCCCAGGAGAAATCCAATTATAGGCATTACAGGCCAGGTGATGGAATAGAGTTACAGGACAGGCATTCCTCCCTGGTGTCAGTTTGTATTGTGTTTGTTCTATCTCACAACCACTCACCCACATCACCAAGACGTTTTATATTAATAAACGCTCAAGAGACTCTTTAAACTTAAAGGAGCTGTGTAAAAAAAGGGTGGTTTTAGTCATCAACCTAAGCCTATTTCTTTCAGACGCAGCCTGTTGCCTCAAAGTCATTGGCAATGCCCAGTGAACAGAAATCTCAACCATTCAAGGTCACTCCTAAAAAGTGAAGAGGAATGACAAAGAATGCCTTCTGCTGTGAAATATGTGAAATGGCTACATCCGTCTGTGATTCCAAGCTGAAAAACAAGGAAAAAAACTGAGTAGAACGTTCTACAAACAGAGGTGTCAAAAGTATTCACATTCATTACTCAAGTAGAAGTATAGATACCAGGGTTTGAAAAGACTTTTGTAGAAGTTGAAGTATCAACTCAAGCTTTTTACTTAAGTAAAAGTGTAAAAGTACTGGTTTCAAAACTACTTAAAGTATAAAAGTAAAAGTAATGTAAGGCAGAGATCTTCAACAAGGGGTCCTCAAAGTCATTGCAGGGGCCCTCCAAATTATTGTAAATTTTTGAGTCTTTTTATTATCTTTAAGTCTTTTAAAATTAAAATGCCTTAACATAATTCCAACATATTATTAGCAAACATAAATTCCCACTGATGATAAGCTTACTGGCCTATAGGTAAGGTAGTCCCTAAGATATCAGCCCACAGATACAGTTAATCCTAGATTTACTGTGCCACATACAGTATGTCACATACAGTATGTAACATTAAAATATGATTTATAAAATCATGCCAACAATTAATATTTTAATAGCTTATGAAAAAAGGGTATGTAAGAACGCTTTAGGTTGCACTAACTGTTAATGTAGGCCCAGTTTAATATGCAACTTAATTTCATACAATATGTAGTAGGGGGTCCCTGCTACATCTCACTTTAAGTAAAGGGGTCCTTGGCTTAAAAAACGTTGAAGACCCCTGATTGTAAGGGGGAAACAATGCCATTAAGGACAACCCCAAAACATTAGGACAAAATCATATGACTATAATAATGTAATATTAAAATCATACCTGCAAACTCAGAAGGGCTGAAAAAGGTGACACATCTCTTCTGTGTTTTTCAGACAACGACAGCTACAGTCTGGTGTTACAATCCTCTCCAGTGAAATACAGACACACTTTTACACCGTTTAGATGTCAGCATTTTAACCGTGTTTACTCCCGCTGCTAGCTAACCATAGGCTAACGTTACCTGCTGCCAACTGTAGTGTTAACTATCGTCCCGTGCGGCGATGTTTCAGTTCCCTCTAACGTCTGTTTTCGGAGCATCAGAGAGAAGCGCAGGCATCTAAGTGGCACCGAAATAAGGCACCGAAATCAGCGTTGCTATTCGGTCCGGTAGATAACGGTCGTTAAGGCACCGGTGTCGTATTAGCACCGGGTCTGTGCAGGTTTGATGGATCGCGTACAAACCAATAGGGTGTCGGAATGACTATGTTTATACTTCTCATCCAACCACAATCAAATTCCCTCTCTCCGGATGGAGCGATCTGGATAGGGTTTTTTGTGTGTGTTTTTTTTGAACGATGACGAGCCGGAATGAAAACAAGCCGAACTGAAATATGAGTAACGAGGCTATTTTTAAAATGTAAGGAGTAGAAAGTACAGATAATTCCGTGAAAATGTAAGGAGTAGAAGTAAAAAGTATGCTGTAAAATAATTACTCCAATAAAGTATAGATACCCAAAATTTCTACTTAAGTAAGGTAACGAAGTATTTATACTTCGTTACTTGACACCTCTGCCTACAAAACTGGACCCAAATCTGCACTAATGAATGTGTTTGGGCGAGCAATGGCTCAACGGACTGTGTGGAACTGGACTCCCCTTTCATCGTCTTTCATCTTACTGTTTTTGTGCTGTTTGGTTCAGTCATCTTAACGTGAACACATTATCTTAACAGCTTTTTTTTTTGTATATATTTGTTTCTGTATTTATTATTTATTTCACATTACTGTCTAATATGTTTGTTTGGTCACGTATGCAAGAATCACCAAATTCCTCATTAAGGGTAACTTACTGTGGCAATAAACCCTTTTCTGGTTCTGATTCTGATCAAATTAATACAGAATAACGTCCTTTCATCAGAAAAAATAAAACATATTCTAATATGTCCAACGTTTTACATGAGTGCTTTGAGCTTTCTTATTGATAAGCTTATACTTTATGAATTATTAAGATTAAAAACCATTCCAACCATGATATACACTAATAGTCTTTATTCAGTCCTGTTGCACTTCTAACTCAGCTATACATTAATTAAGGTCACTGAGTTTTTATGATTGATGATGATGATATATATATATATATATATAAAATAACTGTGATAGAAGCCCACCCAGCTCCACATGGCATGTCTTTGACTGTAAACTGGCTGTCAGATGGATATGAGATGGAACAGTGCTCTGTTCTCTTAATGGCAGCAACAGCTGTAGTTTAACTGCATGGTGGCAACAACAGGAGTAAAATCTAATATGGAAACCTGCTACAACATACTTCTTTATCAAGTCTGTTTTGAAGAAAATGAGTAGTAGAAGAGAAAGAATCAAAGTACCCTGAAGCATTTTAAGATAACACATTTATAACTGAAGTCAAACACAAAGCCACAAATGACAGCTACCAACATCTGACCTTTGTCTGCTCTGTCATCTGAGCAGTGTGTGGCAGACGGAAAAAGACAAACGCATTTCCTTTGTCGTGTCTTCTTTATAGCTCAGCCCTTTTATTTCATATTAGAGAAACTATATTGATCCCATGCAGGGAAATGAAAGTTACATTACAAGGAACAGGCCAGACTCGCAGTAGATATTTGTGTCTCCAAGCATCAGGCAAACAGGTCTACTTAATGTGAGTGGTAAATGTGGACGATAGTGGAGGGTAGTGTAGGGGCTTAGTAGTGGGAGTGTCTCCTCCTTCCTCGTATAAATGGTCTCCCTCTATCTTTGTCAGAGTTTAGTGTCTCCACCAGGCTCTCAGGTCATCGGTCCTGCAACAGTTTGTCTTCCCATCTCTAAACTTAAACCTCAGGCAAAATGGAGGCCATCAAAAAGAAGATGCTTATGCTGAAGCTGGACAAGGAGAATGCACTGGACCAGGCCGAACAAGCTGAAGCAGACAAGAAAGCAGCCGAAGACAGAAGCAAACTGGTAGGTTATGAACACAGATCGAATGACATAGAAATAGTCTCATTAAACAGGTGTGACTCAGTGTTAGAGTTCTCTGAGGCAGAGGAGGATTTCTAGCCATAAGGTTACCTGTCACTCCGTTAAGTGACTGAGATGTTTCTCTCTCATGAAGTTATTAGGGGAGCAGTTACAAAAAGCTATTAATCACAATTTCATTTGTTTCTGACTGATATAAATCTGAGGTAGTATCTATCATCTCTGGATGGTATCTTCAAACTATTTCCCATTATGGCTTTGGATGATGACAATCTGATCAGTCTAAGAGTCAAAGAGTTCTACTCAGGCCTGAAGCTGAGACCCGAACCCGGCCTGTCTGCATCTTTAAGACCCGACCCGACTGAATCCTAGAGACGTGGAGTTATTTGTTTTGCTTTGCTCTGCTGCTTTTAATCTTCCCACTGCCCAACCTGAACCACCTGAGCCCAATGCTTCACAAAACAAAATGGCCCGAAACCTGGAATGTTGTGAATGTACTACCTTATCATGGGGGAAGAGGATCTACCTAAATGTATCTTTGGACGGGACAGCTTCATTTGCAAAATGAAGAGAATGCTGGAATCCCATCCCTGCGCTACCATCTGTTCCACAATGTATAATACTGTAGAAGAATGTCTAGTACTTCACTGGCTGGTAGAATCGGAGCACCCAATTATAAAAAATAAAAATGTCTGTGAATAGACATATTGACCACTTTATTCATGAGTTGGCCCTGATTATTTCTCAATCAGCCTCTGAGCAGCACCTAGCTAATAACGATTACTTAATCATTAGTTACTCTTTTGTGTAGCCCCAAGTGAACTGATTGATACATCATACTGAGTCGATGTTGAGTAATCCCTCACAAGGCTATACTTCATGATTATCTGATCCTTACTTACCCTGTACCCGTAAGGAAAAGCATAATCACGTCATGTTATCTCATTGTTAAATAACTTGCACTTATGCGAGGAAGACAAGCAAAATAGTGCTATTAATTGTAGCTCACACCAGGTAGATTGAGATGGCGGGAAGAGGCCTTTCAACTTGCTGGGCACATTATTTTCATGTGGTCTTGCTAATCACTTTTACATCTTGCAGAGATCTAATCCCAAAGTTACCCAGAACACATCTGTAGGTGATCTAATCGCATTCCAAACACAATGGAAAAATACGCCACCCCACAAAACGTAATGGAGAATGCAGTTTATTTGAATGATGACCCAATTATAAGTAGACAGGATTAGGGTAATACATGCGTTGCGGACCAATGGTGGAGAATGATCCCCCAGATCAAAAATGATTTCTTCTGTGTTCTTAGTGTTCACCATGAGATGATGGTCAATACACCACTGCACAAACTTTTTTACCCTCCTCACTAAAGCCAGTGTCTTGGGCTTTTCCAGGTGTTACAAAGTAAAGTGTATTATGGTTAGTATTGCATCATCGGTGACATGATTGTCTTTACTGTATATGCAAATTGATAAGAATCTAGCTGTACATTTATGTTTGACTTCAGCTCTGACACCATTATCTATTCCAGACACTTGATTACAATGTAGGTCAGGGCTATAATCCTTAGAGAGAGAGAACTATATGTGACTCAACAGACCTTTGAAAGACAGAGACCCAGACCGGTGTTAGTTTCTCTGCACATGTCTTCAAAAGGAAAGCTGAGACATCACCAGGGCCCGTTGCCTTATTGGTGTGTGTTCTTTTAAATAGTTGTGGGACTCATTTCTATCCTTGGAACACAATCATTAATTGTTTTGGTGTCAATGACACTGTCACGTTCTAAAAATAAATCTTGTAAATCAAACCTACCATAAAAGTTGTCATAGTTTGGCATAGCGTTTCCATCTGCTGTGTACTGTGGTTTCCTAGTGGGAGTCATATTTCTAATAGATTTCATGGTGGCCCACAGTTTCTTCATATTTCTTTGCACAGAAGTCCTTTCCAGTGGATTGCCTGTTTTGTCTTTTAGCTGTGTTGAGTTTGTGGTTCTGCTCCCTCTGTGCTGATCTTAGTTGCACTTAATAAATTGAATTTATATAGCACTTTTCACGAACTCAGAGTCGCTTGGTCCTTAATTCTGCAAAGCAAGCCTCCTGTGTTTGATACAACCCTAGACATTCTCTGTACTTGTAGATCTTGTTTTGCGTTGTTGGGAACAGAAGTTAATATAAGCTGTGATGACTTCTGTTTTGTTCAAATCAAACTCACGAAAGATGTATTTGCCCAACTAACAGCCAGCGTCTGGTGAACTCTCTTTCTCCATTGTATAATTTTTTTACATTATACTCTATTATTTGAATATGTTGCACTGTTATACTACAACATATACTATATTACATGTCTATGTTAATATGACCTATAAATGTTAAAGTGCAAAGAGTACGATTTTTACATAATTATAGCATCGTTAAAAGGTAATCTTGGTGAAAATGTCTATGCAGCCTATGAGCATCAGTATGCTTCACGTGAAGTGCTTTTCTGGGGATTAGGGTCAAATTCCCCTAAAAGTGAAGCCAAAGATGAATCTCTTCAAAACTGCATTCTCTGTAACTTCCGGCAGGGGGGTGACTCCACTGGCTCCAAAAAGAAGTCTCTTTCTACAGAAGTCTATGAGAAAATGAGCCTACTTCTTACTTGATTTATTACCTCAGTAAACATTTTCATAATGCATGTATGTCTCAATCGCTAGTTTCAAGTCTTCACTACAGCATGATGTTCATTTAGTAAATGATGTAGAGGATAACGCAGGGGATGCTTTAGGACCTGTCAATCATAACAGAGGCTTGGCAATGCTAACCATAATAACACTGTGGACATTAAAATAGACCATTAATAGAAAATACATCATTGCACTCAGCAGGGAGTTCCTTTTATGTGGTGCTGGTTTGCCCCGCCCCCTATGCTTTAGCCATGCCCCCTTTCATCAAATATCTTGTTCAGCATTTGGTAGCACCTTGTCACCCAGCTAGCTAGCTAGCGCTAGCTGGTAACTTAAGGAAGAGTCTGCAGATTTTCTGTACTGCTGTATATGCAGATGAATGGCTCTACTACCTGGAGGTCTGTGTTTACTGGCCAGTAAAACTCCTCCTGATCACTTGAAGGGTTGAAAATCAGCACCAACCATAGACGCTACTGGCTACTGTCATGCCCCCAGCTCCACCCTCTCGATAACACTTGTCGCATCCGGTTTAAAAAAAACAAGATGGCGATTGCCATACTGCCAAACTCAATGCTTCAAAACAACAGTCCACAAACCAATGGGTGACATCAATGCTGCTACGTCCATTATTTTTACAGTATGTGGTGTTAACACACCATGCCAATGTTGGATTTGGAAAGGCTGCATTCAACAATTTTTGTGGCTTTGCGAAAAAAATCCGACAGGCCCTGATGACATATGCCGATATGAACTAGTTTGAAGCTTCTCGCCTTACATGTTGTCTGCAAACAGGTTTTATCAATATATAACCGTTGAGATCATGGGCCAGTTTAAATTGAGTCAAGGACCTAACTACAGCCAGAACATATCCAAGTCAGGGACTTACGTCTGTTAAGGCCCTGATACACCAACCCGATAATCGGCCGTTGGACAGTCTGGAGAGGTCAGTGACTCGAGTCTGTTCGGTGTGTTCCGTGCCGTCGTCCGTCGGAGGAGCTGTCGGCCTTCATTTTGGCCGACCTGACTTGCTGGGTCAGAGGGCGGGCAGCCAGACTCAATGACCAATCTGATTGGTTGGAGTGCTAACCCGGAAATGACGAGCGGGATGAGTGTGACTAAGCCTCTCGAAATCTGACGAAAATCTTTTAAACTGACCTTTGTCGATCTGAAATGAAGACAGATTCAGCAACAGCATGGCCTATTTCTCGCTGAAAATGTTTTCAGAAACACGTTTCGGTGAACTATCTTAAAATATGAGATCGTATTCCGAACGAAGCTGCCATTATGCCCGGTTGAAAAATCCGGGAGCAGCCAGACCCAAGTCACGCTTTCGTCCAATCAGCTGCCGGTTTAAATTTTTTGGGCGACAATCAAGTCGGCGTCGCTTCGGTGTGTTTGACTTTGCACTTTTTGGACCTCGGGGAGCCAACTGATCAGTCCGACTGCCTTTTCTGCCAACGGTCGGCCATTGGGTTGGTGTGTCACGGGCTTTACATATGTGGGTTCATATTATAAAGTGCTAATTGACTCTCCTCATTTGCTAATTACTACGGCCACTAGAGGGTGACGCCCAAAAGGGTAAACGTAATTATGGGTCGTTATAAGCACAACGGACCTATATGGTAATTTTCTGGGTGAAAAAATCCATAGTCCTCATTATGAGTAAAACTGTAGTTTATCTGAAGTTATTATGAGGCTTCATTAAGGTCAAGTCAGTTTTATTTATATAGCCCAATATCACAAATTTGCCTGTATAGGGTCTGTACAGCATCCAACACCAATGTCTTTAGACCCTCACAGTACTACCAATAGATAATAAAATAATAATAAAATATATATAGGCATTCATTAGGACAAACATTATACATGCAATGTAAACATATTTGAAGGAAATAGATCCAGGAGGTTGTCGAGAGTTTTCCAGGTTTGACCAAACAGCTAGAGCCTGAGCCTCACTGCCTCCTCTCCGCCATGGAGACAGCAAAGTAGACAGGCTACACAAACACACAGGAAGCTAAACTTCTTGCACTTGGAGTTAGTCATATTGATTGGAAAGCTTCCAAAGTTACAGTCGTTTTGGTATTTCATTTACTCTTTGCACAGGATGTTTCCCATTAGAAGCATGTCAGGAAGGGATCTTTTAATGGCCAGTATGAAGGACTGATCACAGCAAACAAAAGGTGCTTCAATGTACATGTTGGCATGTGAGTATTGTTTTGAGACTGACCTTTAACAGGAATACATATATTATAATCCAGGGTTTTACAAACAATGTATTAAGCATGCTAATAAATTGTCTGATGATTACATTTTTGAACGTGATATTGCAAACCTGCTGACTCTGTGTTTAATCTTCTATTCCATCAGCATGAAGATGAAATTCTGCAAATGCAAAAGAAGCTGAAAGGAACAGAGGATGAGCTTGATAAATACTCTGAAGCCCTGAAGGACGCTCAGGAGAAGCTTGAGGTGGCCGACAAGAAGGCTGCTGATGTGAGTAATACAATTCCAAAAGTGCAATATGCAAATGTTGTGATTAATTCACTTTGTGACATGATATTGTCTATGCTTCACCAGTTATTCCAGAGAATAGAAACATACTCCTCTGTACCAGAACCTAGGCCTAGATATACAAGTGTTAGAGTGGAGTTGCCTCTTTAAGTTAATTAGTTAGTTCTTTAGGTTAAAGGTTAGTTAAGTACCTTGTCTATTTGTATTTATTTTTTCTACCTGATTATGTAGATGAACTGTCACTGCACAAAGTAAACCTGTAAATATCACTGACTCAGTAACCTGAGGCTCTGATTAAAGCTGTGATGCTGTCTGTATAAATCAGGCTTCTCCCTTACATTCCATTCCCATCATGCTCTGCATGGACTCCTCACAGCTGTCGGGGGGGATTCAGAGCCCTATTTTGGCAATGATGTCAGCCGCTCAGTCTTGACTGCAGGCTTAACAATGGTCAGAGTCCATTTTAGGTACTTAATCCATTCCTCCTGGGTCACAGTATGGATTTAGTCTCTTTCCTTTTGGAGTCAGTGATTTATATAAAATGTTTGCTACATATATATATATATATATATATATATATATATATATATATATATATATATATATATATATATATAATAACTTTACCACCAACCATGCTAATCTACAATCATTAAAGAGGAAAGAAAACATTCCAGGCTGTAATCTTCTGCCTCCTTTCAGTTTGAGAGAAATGAGTCTACATATAGAAAGTACAGCTGTCAGCAAGGCCATTGTTCTTTTAAAAGAATGCCTGGCAAAAATACCAATGTAAGGGCAGGGATCTAGGATGAGCAAGCTCCCAATTCTAGTTCATCAACTAAAATCACTCACATCTCATCCATCCCATATCACAGAGACTTTCCTTTTTTCAAAAGGTCAAAAGCAAACAAATAAAAAGCAACGTGTATGTACATTTTAACATATGGGAATTTATTTAAACGCAACCCATATAAAATAATCCTAAATTTCATTGTAGATTTGACCTTGTTCCGTTCATTCCCGGTGCCCCACTTAACGAGTGACTTCAAAGCCGTTACCATTGGAACCGTGATGTAAGGCTGCTGACTCACCGTTACTCGTGATTTTCCAACTACAGTATGTGTAGAATCAAAAGCATTCGTGCATTACTTCTTAGATGGTTTGATGTCCGAAGAGAGAACAGTAAGTCCGACTTTGTAGACAACAGGACATCGGAAGACAAGAACAACAGGGGATTTAGGAGCTCTGGGCCCTGTATGGGACAATATCAACACTGCATTTTCGATTTTCTCTAACCTTTAAATTACTGAACCCCAGCAGTTTTAGCAAGGATATCATAATTTTAAAAAAAATCATACACAGAACTGTACAGCAGAATAACAATAAGCCTGTAGCCACTGGGCATTTTACTATTCTTCTCTTTTATTTAGCCTAAAGTACTGCATGTCATGATTTTAAATAAATCAACAGTTTGTGGGTCAAAGATGTGGCATGTCAATTATGGTGTCCAAAGCATATTCATAATGCAAAAAATAAAAATAAATTTAAAAAAATTACATTATACTACTCAACTCTCCCCTCTTTACTCACTTTTATAGGTATTTATTGAAAAAAAATAAAATTCAAAGAGCTATTGAGCTCAGAAGTACAAAACTGTCCCTCCTGGGTAACGTTCCGGGCTTAAAATCTAAGTATAAAAATGTGACAAAAAAGGCAAAAATAATAATAGGCGCATTCATTATCTACTTTGGCATAATTGTGTCGATGTTTGCAGTGATACCTACAAATATAGTAACAATCCTACCCATATTTGTAAATGTTACTCAAGAAATACTTTTGTCCTTACTTTTGGATTTTCCTAATGTCCTTCCTGGGTAACAGACCTTAAAATCCATAAATTACCCATAATGCAATTGCATAGTCATGAAATATGATATTACATCATAAAGAAGATTTTGGAAGACCCCAAAACAACTGGAGAGTTTAGGAATTCTCTCTTAAAAAAGTTTTTATTTTGCTTTTTCGGTCACTTGTGCGCTATGTCCAAAAATCATGTGTCTTTCTGGATAACGCTAATAAAACATATTTGATGTTTTGATGTTTAAAAAATGCCTATTTCATGTGAAATATGTCATTAATGTTTCAAAGGCTAAGATATATTTTAGCTGAGTATGCAATGTTTGACAGAGTTTTGGTGGGAAAATCATGTTTTTGTCCTTCCTGGATAACAGTTTGTCCATCCTGGATAACGAAGATCTTCTGTCACCCAGGACATGTCCTGTGTTATCCAGATTGGACATGTTAATGAAAGTAGTTTTTTTTATTAGTATTTATCAATTTTCAAGCATTGTGTTGATAATTTTAGATTATATTAATACAATAATATGTATTTCTTTAATCTTTTATGCCATTTTTGCATTAAGTCATTCCTGGCAAACGGTATGTCATCCTGAGTAACAATGACACAGTCAAGTAATTTAACACAGATTTTCATGGTATTACACAGTCATGTTTTCCTTTTTGTTGAGTATACAATAAAAATCGGATAACCTTTATTGTAAAGCATTTTAAGACATCTTTCATAATTTTTCTGATTTTGGCATGGAATATTGTTTGACCAAAATCCAACGATGAGCCCATTTAATTATAAATACCCAAATATATCATATAAATTGTGTTACAAATTTAGTTTTTTTGAACAGTCCATGTTTGGTTAGCTGTAACTATGGATATGCCTAAACATTTATATGCTAAAAAGGTGGACATTTAAATATGTTTTAAATCCATTCCCGTTACCCAGGAAGGACATTTTTCATGGAATAAATCACGATTCATCACAAAAAAATTAAACTGCATTTCTAAATGAAATTCCTGTTGTTAAGATGTATATAGAACACTCCAATAAAAATAGAAATGGCATTTTTTGAACTCTTTCATTTATTTTCAAACTTGAAATCCTTATTTGTCTTTGACCCTTTTACGTTTAGCTGAATATCTGGGTTGTTACCTAGATTTTTTACCAAGTAACAACTTGACTGTACAGCTTTATTACTCAACAATAAACTATAAAAATACTATGTATTAAAATACCCTGAGTCCTAAATGCAAAATTGGTATAGCGCTTCTCCTACCACTTTTCTCCTTGCCATGTACATTATTTACATAGGTATTTGTCTGTGCAGGCTGAATGTTAAAGCATCGCAGCAAGAGTTAACACGTCTGGGCCAACACACACTTTGTCACAGATGGAGTACCACGATGTAAGGCTATTCCCATCTGCTGGTCTTCAGCAAGGAACTTGTTTTCCATAAGGTCCAGTGTGTCTACACTATGTGATAACAATTTTTTTTTTCAAATTGGTTTCAGAATAAATGTGCAATTGATTTAGCATTGGAATTTGAAAAAAGAGCCGAGGAAAAGCTACTTCCCTGTAAGCAGTTCAGACCTGTGCAGCCGGTGTGTCTCTCAACCATGTTTCTCTGTGCTCAGGCTGAGGCAGAAGTGGCTTCTCTGAACAGACGGATCCAGCTGGTGGAGGAGGAGTTGGACCGAGCTCAGGAGAGACTGGCGACGGCTCTGCAGAAGCTGGAGGAGGCTGAGAAGGCTGCTGATGAGAGCGAGAGGTGATCTCCTGCTGTCACTGGGATCAGAGGGATATGGACCTTAAAAGCCATGTTGGAATAGTACACTTAATAAAGGACAACTCCGGTGCAAATTGAACTTAGGGTTTAATAACACATGGGTACCTAGTCGATTGTTCTCTGGGATTTGTTTTCATGCTAATCGAATGTGACCAGTTTTCGCGCAAATCGCTAATAAGCTTATATAGCTATGTTACTGGTTACTGGTTGGACGGCGTTCGACTGGTCGTGTTTTCCCAAGATGGCAGCCGCCTGTATACGTGAACGGTCTTTCTAAACTGTCTTTTTAATAAACTGTCTGTACACTTACAAAGTTCTCAATGCTTAAAGTTTAAATGAAGGGACCCTCATTATGCAAATATTTGGAAGTGTGTGACTAGGCGTTATAAGCTGATTAGCGGTTTGGGCTCACATTTGTTTAATGGAAACAAATGAAGAGAAGATGGAGCTTCATGTGTTATGAATCCCTAGGTTCACTCCCTAGAACAGACAGGCCAAACACATTTAATATTAGTTTGTGTAGAAATGGCTTTATACCTGTGACCCGTAATAAAAGCTAGACTAAACTAAATGAAAATGGACAAAATGAAACTATCAAATCTAAAAACCATCATGAAATGTTTTACATTGTTAGTCAAAAAATACAAAATAAACAATAGCGTGAAATCAATCAATCACACACTGTAGCCAGCTCCAGATTAGTTCAGCAGTTTTCTGGCCTTCTGTGTTACACTAACAGGCATATAAATACAGTATGAATGAATGAACCTCTTCCACAGGTTAGGGAGAGAAACGCCACCCTAGAAACATGTAGAGCTCCTTAAAGGGGACAGATCATGAAAAATTCCCTTTTTCAGTGCTTGTGCACATGAATAAACTTTCTGTCCACATAATAAATATCTCTTTTATTGGCGACTATCAAGGAGTTGATCCTGTTTTTAAGCCGTCTAATATTCATATGGATATATCATATGGATGAATAATTGAATGTATCATTTCTTGTGCAGGTGGCTCGTAAGCTGGTGATTGTAGAAGCAGAGCTGGAACGTACGGAGGAGAGGGCCGAGCTGGCCGAGGCGTGAGTTCTCTTCTCCTCTGATTTGATTGGCTGTGTGTCACAAGGTCATGAGCTGATCAGTTAGGGCCGGCCTTCCTCGCTCTCATCAATCATAGTCCAGAAACATTACAAGCTGTCACAAAACACTGATTCATTTTACAAAGCACTATGTACTCTGTTTTGCATATTTCTACTACCATTGGCTGATTTTAGATTCCACACAGCCAGAAGATTTAAATGCTGCTAAAAAGCCTTAATAATAATGAGGATTCAGTAATATAATAACACACTGATGGTCCACTCTACACAATGGGCATTTGTAATTTGAACATTCAGTTCGTTTTGCTTCTGTACTTCTATTTTAGTACATTTTGAAAGCAGAACTTTTAAGGTTTGCCATTCTACAACACAGCGTAGCACCACCAAATGCAGTTCGCAGTCCCTTTATTGAAGTACGGAGGATGGGAAGGAGCTGCTCTGTAGGCTGCCGCTACCACAGCCCATTCTTCTTACATGCACTGGAGTATTTCATTGTGGTATTACTACTTGGTATTACTACTTTCACTGAAGTGAAGGACCTGAACACTCTTTTTACAATGTGCAACTCTCTCCACTGTTCACAGTTTTCTCCAAACTAATCGGATGTCCTTACTATCTCCTGTTTCTTTTCTTACTACCCTGAAATCAAACTAAACCAGAAAATGCGCAGAACTGGAAGAGGAACTGAAGAACGTCACCAACAACCTCAAGTCTCTGGAGGCCCAGGCAGAGAAGGTAGGGCCGACACAGCATGGCACAGCAGGGTTAGCTTTGGTTTGGCTCGACTTGTCCTCCTGCAAATCCACTCAAATGTAATACTAAGACTGTAACCTGTGTGAAGGTAGTTTTACACCGAGCGGGGACTGTGTCAGCACCAATGCCCTATCTCTTTTTTCCATACCTTTTTTTACGTTAAAGTGCTCATATTAGGCTTTTTGGCTTTTTCCCTTTCCTTTATTGTGTTATATATCTTTTTTGTGCATGTACAAAGTGAAAAAGGCCAAAGTCCTCCCCAAAGGGACTTACTGTACCATCTCCAACAGAAAACACTTTCACCAACTGCTCCAAACAGCTCTATTGTAGTCCAGCCTTTACTTCAGAGACCAACGTGGTCACTTTGTAACACACGTTATAATGATCACCTAATACTCTGCTTCTGACTGGCTAGTAGTCCTTACCTAGCTACTGTGCATGTGCGACTCCCAACAAAGATGGAACAGAAGTGAGATGCCTCACTCTGTAGCTAAAACAGAGAGCTCAACACACAGGGTGAAAAGAGGAGCTGCAGCAATGTGCAGTACAACAGTGTGCAGTTTTTATTAAACCATGTAAACCTATTCTGATATAACCTCTAAATACAATTATGGACCTGGAAATGAGCATAATATGAGCACTTTAAAAGTCGATGTGGAGTCACCTGCCAAATTGCTTAAACAAAGATCAGAACCTGAATTCTGTTGTTTCTCAACACAGTACTCACAAAAGGAGGACAAATATGAGGAAGAGATCAAGATCCTGACTGACAAGCTGAAAGAGGTGAGCGCCAAGGAATGGTATCAACATGTCCTCATAGCTAAACAACAGAAGAAGTCCATTTCCAATGACTCCCAAAACGACATCTATGAACGTTCTTTTAAAACCTGGCCATAACATGTGACCACTGTGGCAGTTTAATCATGTGACCAGAAACTTGCTCGAACCCAAATTTTTCCCAAACGATTCCAATAAATAAACGATTCCATTGGAATTGGAATTTTTGAAACGATTCCAAGTAGGAACCGGTTCTCGATGCCCAATCCTAGTTATGAGCTACTTGTACAATCGAGTTATACCGTCGTTTTCTGGGGGAGGACATCTGATGATATCCTAAACCCTCAACCTGTACACATAAATATACATATTCTAATGTAAATCCACCCTACACATTTCAGTAAGATGTGCGAGACGTGTTTGTTCAGGTTGTTGACCTCAGATGTTATCTGGTCGGACGGTGACTTGTGCTTTGTCATCTCAGGCTGAGACCCGAGCTGAGTTTGCTGAGAGATCTGTGGCCAAGCTGGAGAAGACGATCGATGATCTGGAAGGTACAACATTGATTTCACTTTTACCCAATACTAAGTGCACCCATTTAGTAGACTTTACAATACATAAGAACTAGAGGTTTGTGATGCGAGGATGACGGTGTGGGGATGGGAGCCATGGAAACGTCTGCTCTGAGCGTCACACAGCTTACCCCTCAGTCACATTAGCTACAAGAGACAGGGACAAAGCGGCAGGCTGCCATTCATTTTCAATGGGAGTGGCCGTTTGCCAGCGACAAGAGACGAACTTGCCGCTGCCACGAGCAAGGCGGGACTAAAATAGACAAGAAGTCTATTTTATGCAAACGGTCACAGAAACAACTCTATCAAACTTTAGTTCCGCAAAGCAGTAAAACGCTTTAGTGGTGTCCATGTTCCCGGTCCTGTACAATCTAACCTAACATGCTTGAAGGTAGCAACAGAGAATTTCTGTTTACTTTTGCCAAGCAACCAGGAGTAGGCTAGGCACGCCCAGGAACACCCATCAAGCGAGTGTGTGTCGCTGTCTTTTGTAGCTAATGTGACTGTAGGGTTAGACAGGAAGTAGACTGGTCCTGCCTGAGGCTGCAGAGGTTGGTTGTTTCCTTGCCTGTTTTATTTCAATCAGGAGACTTCATTTCAGATATGTGATGATTTATTGAACATGTGCGTGAAACGTACAGTACAGTCTTTGGAGATTAGACTCCACCATCATTTAGAAATCCTGAGAACATTTTTAAAAGGGGTAGGGCCGAAATATGAACCCCCCGATGGAGCCTAGACACTAGGCCAATGCCGAAAGCCGCCGGCAGAGGCCGGCCGGAATGGGACCCAGGAGCCGAGAGGGGCGAAGACTGGAGGAGCAGGGGAGGAGGAGGGTGGAGCACTTTTCCTGAAATGACAACTTAGCAGCAGAGAGAGACAGGTTTAAAACAGGGATGTCGTGCAGTGATTGGCTCGAGATTTCTTGACAACTTCTGATTGGTTAAGACTAAAGTCAACACCTCTACAGCGGATCCATTCAGGAGAGTGTGGAGTGATTATGTTTAGGAAGTCATCCTGAAAGAACTTGCGCTCATCTCCATTATTGACCTTGAGATATTAATAAAAAAATTGTATTGTCGTTTTTGTCAAAGGTTTAAATATATTTTATTATAAGATCAGGGAACATGGTGAAAATTTATAATTTTGTTGTCAGCTAAACTGACAGTAGAAATACATAAACAACTAAACCAACAAATCCATTGAGACAGTAAGATTGGTTTCAGATTGGTTGAGAGTGCAATAAGTGATGATAAGAAAATAGCTGGAGCCTGGTCAGGTTAATACATGGTAATGGAAGTGAACTTAATTGACTTTGACTCATATAGAAAGCAGAAGTTGAGGTGCATCCAAAAATGTAATAACTTCACTCTCTATCTAAATAGCGTTTGGATTGTAATAGTTTGGAGCTGTAGTTGTATAGAATCACGACATTCTAGACACATGTTGAATAGATTATCCCCAATTCTAACCAAGTTTCTGTTCTATTGAATTGCCAAAAACGTCCATGTGTTTCTATTTCTCTGGTCACTAAAAATCTTTATTATCACATATTCCACAATGCTAATTTCAGCCTCTCTTAAATTTGTCTTGTTCTGTGTGGACATACAGATGAGCTGTATGCACAGAAACTCAAGTACAAAGCCATCAGTGAGGAACTGGACCACGCCCTCAACGACATGACCTCTATGTGAGTACTGATATGTGTCATTTACAGAGCCGGCCTTTACACCGACTGCTCTGATGGTGTGCCACCGTTTCCTACTTTTGAACTGATCTGTATTTTTGAAGGTTGAGCATCTAATTGGAGGGCAAACACTTTTTTGCATTCTATGAACACTTGAATGAAATGTATCATCATGTAGGTAAAAGTGTTTCCCAGTCCAGTCTGGAGTAAGACGGGCTAACCCTAACTTGTTATACGTCACTTCACAGAGAGACTAATAATGTTTAGATCCTGTTTGATTCGAGCCATGAAAGTTTGTCAGTTATCTGTCCTTATGCAGCAACAGAAGTGTTTCAGTGTGTCCAGAAGCCTTCATTCAGCTAAAAAAAGACATCATCTGCCACTGACAGAATATTTGGAGTACAGCAGTTCAATTGTTAATGTTCATTTATTGCTTACAACCTTTAGCCTGACACCAGGCTGAGGAACTCACCATTGGCAGAGCTCAATCCAAGGGGCGGGATAAATGGTTGTCTTTCAAATTCCCTCTGCACGCAATAGGATAGCCCTACAACCAACGAGAGCAACGCTAGTTGATAGATTCAACTTTTGCCGTATCCGGTCGGCAAAACACCGAACACATCTTCCTTTTTTAAGAATGACTTCAGTGCTTAACTCCAAGTCTTCCAGAGTCGCGGCCAAAGCCGATTTGAAAGGCCGCTGTTCGCCAGCAGCAGCAGCCATCTTCTTTGTTTTCAAGTAGCAGGGAATGCCATAGACAATAAAAGAAATGGACCAACAGATCCCGTGTCTCTGGACGGAGACCAGTGAAGGATATTAGAAGTCACTTTTCCGGTGAGTGCTGAGCGTTACTGCGCAGCCTCCAACTGAGAGAGACAACGTAGATGTGACGTGAGCAACCTGTCTGAAAGTTGGAAGTCTTCTGGTAGCTGTGCCAAAAGAAATCTAAATCATTCCCAATCTTACAGAGACGGAGAGCGTAGGTATATGTAAGGAGATAACATGGACACAGGCTAATTATTGCTAACTAAAATGCTAGTTAACATTAGTAATTAAACTTAAACAGGCAATGTAAGTCCAAACTGCCTGTGAACTTCTCCTGTACTATACAGTAATTCCTCTACTATGAGACAGTAAGTCGAGTGGTTATGACACAATCGTTAGCCTATTTTTACAAAAAAACGTCTGCTACGGAGCCATAACGTGAGTTACAAGGTAATGGAGCCTTTTATACATTGTTGTGTTTCTTTAGAAATAAACAATGGACAAATAAAGCCTTTTATACGCTTCAGATGTAAAATTATTTGCTGTCAAAGTGACGTCAAAATGAATGGCAGTCAATGACTTGACTTGATGTGAGCTTAGCAGTACTCACAAATGTATTGCAAGCGGCAGTCATTTGTTGCTCTCTTGGTGAAACAGCTCCCTGTTTGGGTGACAGACGAGGACTGATAAACTCAGCCACGTATATCATCGGAGAAAACCCTGCTGACATGTTGTGTCGCTTGCATTAGTTGAAAAAAAAATAAAACACTTCACCACCTTCTCTCGCTTTTTGTATTTTCAGCTAACCATCCAGAAGCTCCAGCACCCTGTCAGGCTGTGGTTTCACTGCTCAACATCATCTCTTTGCTCCGTCTATCCTCATTCCTCAACTGGTGAACTGTTGAAATGTGCCTCTTGTACTTTGTTTTTAGCCCTCTCTTAACTTTTCAGCTGTCTTCTAATAGCAATTGTTCATTGTATGTTCTCTGTTTAAGGATGTTGTTTGTCTGATTTCACTCTCCATTGTACTTCTGTATCAACTCTGTTCTTTAGCAGAGTTCAACAAGAGAGAAGAAAGCTTGACTTCATGCATTTGTGTCCATGACTCTTTTTGTTCTACATAGTATGTGTGTGTGTGTGTGTGTGTGTGTGTGTGTGTTTGTTTGGGGGGGAGTTGTTACTAATTGAAATAAAGGGTTCATTTAATGGACTTGTGTTAGTAAAAATGGTTGGGAGCCTGAGGTGATCTCCATCTTGCAGAGTGCTTGGAAAACATGCAGAGATGCCAGGCAACTTCTTGGGGCCCCAGGCCGTTAGGGGGCCACCGAGGGCTAACTAACTTCACTCTGCAGCAATGTCTCAAAATGCTGCTATCACAGTGACGCATCTCTGTACTCTGAAAAACTTCAGGCTATCTCAGTTGTATGGGGATGCCATATGTAATGTAACGTTACATAATGCAGGTAAATGTAAATTTCAGGAAAAGTAAGTTGGGTCAGACGCTTTGCAGATTTCAAGCGACAAAATACAGTTGGAGGTAATAAAATTCATATTACAAATAATATTATTAAGATGCGCTGTTGCCATGCCTGTATCTAAAAACGTGTGTATCTGGAGCCTAGCTCTGTGTAGCTCTATTACTGTGTCGGACACAAATATGGCGGTGGGCATGTCGGCAGTGACGTCTTCGGTACCCATGAATGGTGAATCTTTGATGATAGCCAATATTCTGAATTGAAAGTTACAGGAAAATGAAATCTATCCTTATTTAGGTGAAAAAATAATAAAAAAAGAGGATGAGGAGAAAGCAAGACAGTGGTAGGTAGAGCAGATAATGAAGATTAAGTTGTGCAACAGAAACTCCAGGGGAATACAGCTGCAGCCTGGAGGGTGGGGGGGGTCCCCCTCCTTCTCTCTCCTCTCCTCTCTTTCCTCCCCTCGTCCCCTTCATCTCTCTCCTCTCTATTTCCTCCCCTCATCCCCTCCTTTTCTCTCCTCTATTTCCTCCCCTCGTCCCCTCCTCTCCTATCCTCTCTTTCCTCTTCTCGTCCCCTCCTTCTCTATCCTCCTCTATAACCTCCCCTCAACCCCTCCTTCTCTCTTCTCCACTATTTCCTCCCCTCGGCCCTTTCTTCTCTCTCCTCTATTCCCCTCCTTTTCTCTCCTCTCCTCTCTTTCCTCCCCCCCGTCCCCTTCATCTCTCTCCTCTCCTCTATTTCCTCCCCTCGTCCCCTCCTTCTCTCTCCTCTATTTCCTCCCCTCGTCCCCTCCTTCTCTCTCCTCTATTTCCTCCCCTCCTCTCTCATCCTCTCTTTCCTCCTCTCATCCCCTCCTTCTCTATCCTCCTCTATAACCTCCCCTCAAACCCTCCTTCTGTCTTCTCCACTATTTCCTCCTCTCGTCCCCTCCTTCTCTTTCCTCTCCTTTTTCCTCCACTCGTCCCCTCCTTCTATTTCCTCTCCTCTCTTTACTCCTCTCGTCCCCTCCTTCTCTATCCTCCTCTATAACATCCCCTCAAACCCTCCTTCTGTCTTCTCCACTATTTCCTCCTCTCGTCCCCTACTTCTCTTTCCTCTCCTTTTCCCTCCACTCGTCCCCTCCTTCTATTTCCTCTCCTCTCTTTACTCCTCTCGTCCCCTCCTTCTCTTTCCACTTCTATTTCCTCCCCTTGTCCCCTCCTTCTCTCACCTCCTCTCTTTCCTCCTCTCATCCCCTCCTCTCTTCTCCTCTATAACCTCTTCTCGTCCCCTCCTTCTCTCTTCTCACTATTTCCTCCCCTCGTCCCCTCCTTCTCTCTCCTCTATTCCCTATTCTATTAAAAGTATACTATAGTAGGCTACACTGTGAAAATACTTGGTAAAAGTCCTGCATTTAAATGTAACTTAAAACAGGCTAACTCAGGTTTAAGAGACAGGAACAGTTTTAATTGATTAAATCTCATGCATCGACGTAAAAGCGATGTAGAGTTTGGAACATAATGGTGATGAACCAGGCCCGGCGCCAGGACAAAATGACTAAGGGGACATGTAAAAATTGCGAAGGGGCTAAAATTTTGTGGGTTAATTTACCCAGGCATTATCCCCCAAAATGCTTAATAATTCAAACGTAGGGCTATTTTTCAAAATTAAATTTTTTTTTTATGATTAACATGTTTATTCTTATTTAAAACAAACAAAACACAAATCATACAACTCACAGCATGAGCACATCACCTCCCCGTATGGCCTATTCTTTTATTTGGCGGAGGAGTTGCTGGTTCTGATACGTCAGGTGGGCCGCCAGTGCAGTCTGCCTAAATGGCTTCAAACTCCCGAGTCACCCCTGAGCTTCTCCACGCAATCCAAAGCACTTTTAACAACGATCGCTCCAGTGTAGAAGTCTGTTTTTCCATCCTGCAACACCTTGTTAGGAGGGTCTAGAAGGGTGAGGATTTTGTGGACCATAACCACAGTGAACCTGAAGTGGGGCTCTTGCACTGCTTTTAGGAAGCCCTGCAGCAACTCTAACTTTGGAGCGCATGCCACTGCTGTCAATCTCCGCAATGAACTGCCTGCCAGCCTCATAGGTGTTCACGATCACTGACACGGTGCCAAGGTTACCGGTCCACCTTTGATCTAATAGTCTTTTCAGGCGTTTCTTTGCAGCCACAGTTGGCTTTTCCATGAACCTATAAAGCATGTCACTCACATAACAAAAAGCCTGCAGCGTTCTCCGATGACATAGCATCAACAACCACCAGATGTAACGGATGGTTGAAGGAATGAACATTTGTCTTTCTACCTGCAGTATTTGCTGGACACCTCCTCTTTTCCCCGAAATCACACTTGCACCACCGTAGCACTGACCGTTGCTAAGCCAGCCTTTGTCAGCTCAGAGAGGATCAGGTTTGTCAGACTTAAAGTGCTCATATTATGCTCATTTTCAAGGTTCATAATTGTATTTAGAGGTTATATCAGAATAGGTTTACTTGGTTTAATTTTCAAAAACACCATATTTTTCTTGTACTGCACATTGCTGCAGCTCTTCTTTTCACCCTGTGTGTTGAGCTCTCTCTTTTAGCTACAGAGTGAGACATCTCACTTCTGTCCCATCTTTGTTGGGAGTCGCACATGAGCAGTAGCTAGGTAAGGACTACTAGCCAGTCAGAAGCAGAGTATGAGGGCGTGCCCTGACAGTACCTAGGTAAGGACTACTAGCCAGTCAGAAGCAGAGTATGAGGGCGTGCCCTGTCAGTACCTAGGTAAGGACTACTAGCCAGTCAGGAGCAGAGTATGAGGGTGTGCCACGCTAGCAGCTAGGCGAGCATTATAATGTGTGTTACAATTGACCACGTTTGTCTCTGAAGTAAAGGCTGGACTATAGTAGAGCTGTTTGGAGCAGTTGGTGAACAGTGTTTTCTGTTGGAGATGGTAAGTCCCTTTGGGGAGGACTTTGGGCTTTTTCACTTTGTAAACCTATAACATGCAAAAAAAGATAATAAAAGACAAAATAAATGAAGGGAAAAAGCCAAAAAGCATAACATGAGCACTTTAAGGCATCACAGTGCTTCGTACTGGCAATTATGAGCAGTCTCTCGCAAGTCTCATTATTGCTATCTAAATCATGGACTGCAATTGCCACATTCTCACAACCTGTTGGATCCTTGGTCCCATACACGTTCAAGGTGTACCAGCTGTCTCCTACTTCTTTTACTATTTCACTGGTCACGGTCTTATTTATAAACCCTATCATTTCATTTTGAATGTCATGTGTAGGCTATGCGGCCTTTGTCGGGATAGTGCTGAATGTTTTTGCTAAGGCTGGGTTTTTCCTCAGTGTATAGCCTACTCCCATCATTGACATAAACAGCCCACTTTCCCCGTCTTCTCTTGACTCCACAGCATCTAACGTCCCACTGAGCGGTTGCTGGCGTGTCACAAGTAACTGAATTACGTCCACGATCGCATTTAAATACATGCGATTCCTCGCCAATTGCCTCTCGTTAGCAACCGGGGTGAAGTCAGTTTAATGTCTGACATTCGTCGGTTTTCGTGGAGGTTACCTTCAATAGCTGTGTGTCAATAATTCAATTTCCCCCAGTTTCAGGGTATGTTGGAGAACTTATTGAGACAGACGTTTCACAGTTTTAGTTAACTCCAAATCACCATAAAATGACGATGCAGTTTAGAGTGAAAAGAACTGAATGTCGCCCGTCACTACTGAGGTAGTTAGGGACTGTTGTAAAATTGCAACACTACTCATTTTAATCTTTAATAACTTTTTAGTTTTTCAACATATAAATCTCAAACCACTTCCATAATAGAAAGTTGCAGTCCTTAAACATTTCACACTTCTGAGTTAGTAGAAAGAAACTTTTCAAATAGAAAAATGCAGGAAATGTTTTTTGCACATTTCAAGATTGTAATTTTAACAGGTTTTTCATTTCTGATTTGATGTCAAGATATTGACATCAAACCACCTGTAATATTTCTACATATATTCTCTCAACTTGTGAAAGAATATCCTTTGAAAATACCATATCAATATCGCTGAACTGTTGTCTATAAAATGTGTATTTAAACATCATTTTAATAGGTTTTTAATTTATGAATATATTGACATCAAATCACCTGTAATATGTCTCAGACATCCTCTCACAACTTTCACAGCTGTTAGGTTGTGTTGAAGTCTATGGCCGACATATTTTCACATGTAAATCTGTAAAATGTTTATTTCAACTAAAACTAGAGTTGTTATTGCTAGACAAGTGGAAAGACGACCCAAAACAGCTTTTCAGTTTTATCTAGTTACTTTGAATGAAGTGTATTTCACGATGCTAAAATTACTTTTTATTTACATAGAGTCTGGTGGGTTTAGCAAACGCAATTTTGCGGATGTTTTTACGTTTAACTAAAGGATCTTACTCTTTAAGAGAAAAGTCGACCTCCTTAGAAATCCACTCCGTACTGTCATCAAACAATATTAACCTGAGCATGTCAGTGTCAAAACAAGCTAATTTGGGAAGGTACTGGACCGACGTCAAAGATTGTTTAGTCACTTAGACAAAAACATAGGAAAATAGGGTCCAGGTGGAAAAAAAAAAAAAAAAATGGTAGTTACACCAGGCTGCCTTGTTCTCTGCTAATGCTCGATGATTTGTTGATTGATTCGGCCACGTTTACACATCAGCCAATAACCTTAAAATCTGTTCTCGTGGTTCCATGGAATGTCAGGTTACAGAAACTAACAGACACAGCTTTAGAAAAACCCAGCTCGTTTTTATTCATTCATCTTGACGTTCAACACCTGGCTATAAACTTCAAATCTGAATTCAGTTCCATAATTACAAAACCACAAAACCCTCAACAGGAGTAATTGTTCTGTCACATGAACCCTCTGCAGATGTGAAGGATGGGCCAAGCCATGGTCACGGGGAGAAACACACGGTACTGATGCTGCTTCTGCTCTTCTTCCTGAATCACGCTGCCTGTTTGATCAAATCACAACCCTGTTCCTTGGTCACTGTACTTTCAACCCCAATATGGGTTATTAAGCTTTTCAGAGATCCTGTGGCCCCCTTATCCACCCACCCAACCCCACCACCCCACCTGATGAATCCCAGCTCAGTTCTTCTTGGTCTTCGGCGAGTCGTACTTCCTCTTGCTGGAGTACCAGAGGAGCAGCGGGATGCCGATGGAGGGCAGGGTCATCACGCCGAACGCAGCCCAGTCCAGCTACAACAGACACACATGGGACATTTCATTTTATTATCCATGCTCGGTGTGCAATGGGGGTCTAAAGTTTAGCAGAGAAAAATCACTAACGATCAAGGTTCTAATGTGCCAGTTCTGGAACGTGTTGATTCCACGCTGCCTGCCATTGTAGAGGTCTGTGCAGTACTTAATGCAGCTGGCGGCCACACCACATACTGAGTGTTACTTTGGATTTGGACAAACAACTTATTTTCATACGTTTATGTTCTTACGCTGAGTTTTAAACTCTGCTACTGGTCTGCAAAAGGCAGACTAGTGAACATCAACCTGGGTTTAACCCTGGTGGAGCCATTTGTAATTTAGTTATTTGAACAGGGACAGTGCACAAAAAACCGCCTGTAGTTCCTGGGCAGGTATATGGCACATTAAAATACAGAAAAAGTATTTATAATATACAATACAGATACATGAAGTCATACAAATCTACAGACATTATTGTCCCCCTATCCCACCCCCATAAACACACAGTAATTTACTACATCAATTCACCCCTTTCGGTGTGAGAGGGGTATTACAGTGAGTGGAACGCTTACATAGTGGGGGGAGAAGCGGCGGTCAAACTCGCGCTGAGCCAGAATGCCTCCCTGGCCGGGGGCGCTGGTGTAGCCAACCTGCAGGAGGGGGGACACACAGACACACACCTGGTTCAGCTTCACCGCACCACACACTTTAACTGCTTCCAGCATCAAGATCAAGGGCTTTTTACCACGACTTGTCCTCCCTCCTGGGCCAGGTAGCTGACAGAGGCAGAGGTGAAGTTGAAGTAGCCGGCCTTCAGGGGGCGCAGCACCACTGTGTGAGACACGTTGCTGGCTCTGGAAGTTCAACAGTTAAATCTGACAACTGGAAAATGATCAATGAGTCCATGCATGCATATCTGAAACCAATTCAAAACGGGAGGAAAAAAAAAAACTCATGACCTGAGCATCTCTCTAGAATTTTAGTTGTTACATCAGAGGGATATGTTCTGTGTGCTAACATGTTTTGCTGTATTCACGCGTGTGCTCTGTGTTCATACACACTCAGCGTTTTGACTGCTCCGATCTCGGCCACATGAACACACCTTTACCTGCCAAGCTTTGAATAACTCTCCCCGTCCCCATCAGTTCTACTGTGTTGTAGGTTCAGCAGTCTGGGATGTTGACAAATCATTTCAACTTTTTCACCCCGTGCTCAGTACCCCCTGTTTTTCATCTGTGACAGTGAATCACAGCAGTGTTTGACAAGAGAGTGAATCGGTGTCAGCGTGGAGCCCATTCTCCCACTAAACTCCATTAGTGACTCCATCCTACAGCAGCAGCAACAACAACAACAACCGCAGGCTGAGAGGACCGATAACAAGACATTTCAGTTCAAGGATACGGTGCAATCCTGTCCCATTTGACATTCAACATTCCTGACACGATTCCAAAGTCTTCAGGGGGGAAAGAATCATCCGACAGCTCCACCTCCAGAGCAGCACTGTAGAGACAGAGAGAGAAGACATGTCATTTAGCTGACCCTTTTACCCAAAGTGACAACATTAAGCACATTCAACCATGAAGGTCCAAACTCCGGCCGCAAGAATCAAGTCAAAGTACATAAAAAGAATCAGATGTAAGCACAATGGTTAAGTGCTGTTTTTTTTTTTCTTAGCCAATAGAGAAGAGATGCGTTTTTATTTTGCTGCTTGAAAGATGTGTAGACATTCAGCTGTCCTGATGTCAATAGGGAGTTCGTCCCATCATTTAGGAGCCAGCCATTCATACAACTCTATATTAATCTGTTTATCTAAATTATACCGTATGACCAATGTTTCCAGAACACACCCAGATAAATAACCCAGTACAATAGCAGCTATAGTACTATATATTTGTCACATTCTGCTAACATTCCACATTTCCAACTGCTGAGGGATGGCTGGGATTTCCAGCCAGTCAGGAACCAGGGTTTCCTGACTGGCCCGTACTGGACAAACACAAGCATCTCTAGCATCTAGCAACACAATGTGTCCCCAACATTCAGCTCCCTATCAGCTACGAACAACTCTGAAAGAAGTGGACCCTCCCCTTGACTCGACGTGCCAGCTGTGCCAGCTGTGTGCTGCTGCAGACAGTCAGACCCATTGGCTACATGGTGTCAGAACTGTGGCGAAAAGTTGAGACCAACTCAACTTTTGTAGAAACTCCACCCTGCGTCCCGCTGCAGTGGGCAGTCATGTGCGCGTACATCAGACTTGTCGGTGTGTTTTGAGTCGGTGTGGGGAACAGGAAACAACACTGCCTCTATCTCTGCCACAAGACAGTTTTAAAAACACCAAACACAAGCACTGAACTGCCCAGGAGTCTACGGAATAGCGGAACGTTTTCTGCAAGAACAAAGCACTCGCTAGGTATCGCTCGTCTCTTTTCCTTCCCTCTCTCCTGTGAAATAAAGATGCCTTCGAGTGCGGTCGGAAACGTCATGATCCATAAACGATCTGACAGAAAACAGTAACTGTGAATTTACTTGTACTTTTTTTGGTGCTGCTGATGTCGGCACAGTCCAAGGAGAACATTATTGCAGAAAAACAGGTTTCCCGCGACGTCTCACTATTATTGTGTACGCGTGTGTTGCCGCGACGTCTCAGCCTTTACTGTTGTTTTAATCACAGTTTATAATATCAACACACACACACACACAGAGACACAGAGAGAGAGAGAGAGAGAGAGAGAGAGAGAGAGAGAGAGAGAGAGAGAAAGAGAGAGACTGGAGCCGAGCACTGAGCCTGACCTGGAGCCCACGTTGTAGAGGTTGTACTGCAGGGTGAGGTCTCGGCCCTCCACAGCGTAGCGGTTCAGCAGGGACTTGGAGGCCAGCAGGCGGGCTCCCTCTTCTCCGGAGCCCAGGCCCAACACAGCCAGGAGCAGAAACACGGGCAGCACCATCTTCATCATCATCATCATCATCTGCAGAGGAGACAGCACATCTGACAGCTCACATACTCGCTAGCTCAGTGCAGCCATCTGGCTGTGAACTTAACAAGGCTCCATCTCTACTTTAATGAAGCTAGCAGCATTTACAGAAACTACATGTTTATGGAACAAATCACTGAATATGTCCCCGGCTAACAGTTAGCTGTAAAGCTGTAAACCGACCAGAGGTTTCCGGATAGTTTTTAATCAAAGCTTTATTTTACAAATTGTTCTAAAATGTTGACAGCATTCCTCAATAGATGAATTCATGCGTTTGACATTTGTAGCTCACTCTAACGTCAAAGTGCTCGACACTGTTCCAGACGCTTACGTGGACAAGCCGAGATATATCGTTAATGTTAGCGCTATGTGACGTTAGCTAGCTCCCAGAGACAGAGCTAACGCTACACTAAACGACAGCGTCTACATCATTCAAACTGAGCCAGTCCTGTTTATGTATCTCATTCTAAAATACCAAGTCAGAATTGACTGCAGTTTGTACAGTTAAAAGAAATAAAGGAACAGACCATTACCGTCCACTGCTGCTCTTCCAATCTCCGATATTGAGAAGGACTGAACGCGCATGCTCAGAAGGGTAAAGCTGCTGTTTGCATGACGTGTCCCCTACGTCCATGCGTGTACCGAGCAGCGCAGCGCCCCTGGTGGCTGGGGGTGGTGTTTCCTCTGACTGCAGGGGAAGTCCCTCCCCTTCCGGTTGATGACCACAAACATTTTAGAGGTTTATTCCATCCTAATACTACTTTCTGTCCAACTACTCGTAGTTTTAAAGGTTTATTTCACCCAAATACTAGGCCTACTTTATGTCTTCCAATTTGGTTTCTAAGAGTTGCATGTTGGGCAACTTTTAATTAATCTAATTTATTTGGAAACAACAATAACAATATATTAAACAGATTCCACACTGCGCACCCCACCCCCCATCAAAGAGAAGAAGAAATATGTTTTTTTTCCGTTGGTGCTGATGGCCGAGTGAGCATGCGACACAAACAGCGGAGGATGACAGAACCTCAATGCTCCCTGGGAGAGAGAAACCGAGACAGAGCGAGAGATAGAAATGACATTTTATCTACGTTTGACTTTTCCTGACCCTTCAGTATTGAAACCCCAAATGTGAAGTAGGTAACTACTAGGCTACCTACCAACTGAATGCCAGGTTAAAAGAAATATTGGTAACACTTGCATTCACTAGCACTTCTAAATTAAGATATTAACTAATATTATTAAATAGTTTATAAAGATTCCATGGCATTGTGTAATGTTACTCTTACCTGCAATGATAAACTGGCCCAGAGAGGAAGACCTTCTCAGCATCCTGAAGAGATGCATTCTGCAACACAGCCAGGCCATACATGATGGCAGAGCAGAAGAAAATGGTTCATTAATAACATAATTTAAATATACCATTAAACCCACACTGAAGACGGTTAGGCTACTGGTTAACTGACAGATAGTGCTACCTAATGACTTATTATAGTCACTGAGTCAACAAATAATATAAGACACCTGGTTGGGCTTACTAAAATAGGTATACGGTTTCAAAAAGCAGCTGGGAGTTGGCTTGACTCGACTGTGGTTATAACTCCACCTTCAAACCCCCCACAACTGATCCACAATGCAGCTGTTAAGGTGGCGCAGTGGTCCAGTGTGCACCCGGTGCCACGAGGGGGCAAAATGGGGGCTTTGCCCCCTCAGTTGTAGTTTCTGCCCCCTTGTTTCAACATCATACATCCATAAAATGTACAAACACAACAACGCTTACTATTAGGCTACAAGTTCTACTTGGCGTCTATGGGGTCTTTCAACTACTAACAACAATGTAATCTCATCTGCGGCGATATTTGACACAGAGAGCGATCGCTCCAGTCGTCCTCTCACTTCATTAATAAGTCTATGACTTTACCCCTTAAGGCTCTGACACACCAACCTGATGGCCGACCATCGGCAGAAAAGGCAGTCAGACTGATCATTCGGCTCCCCAAGCTCCAAAAAGTGCCACCATTCAACTGGAAAAAAAGTCATAGAACCATTCCAATGACTCCGAAGCTGTTGAGTTAAGGTAAATTAAGCTAAAAAACTTGCACTTGCGAGTGCTGACTCTGTTGCGACAGCGCGGGTAAAGCCTGGGTGAAGTTGTTCATTTTAGCCTACTTTATGAAAAACAGGGTTCTGCACCATGCAGGAACAGCTAGCCAGGGTTCTGTACCATGCAGGAACAGATGCCAGGGTCCTGCACCATGCAGGAACAGCTGGCCAGGGTCTTTATAGCTACCATCGGGATTTAAAAGTTAAAGAGAAAGGTGATGGCTTCCACTGCATATTGGGACTTCGAAAGAAAGAAAGAAGAGAAGATAGGAAGAACAAGATTATAAGGGACAAAAATGCAAGAAAGAAATAAGTTCAATAATAGTGGGCACAAATAGATTTGGCAATGTAAGTCAAATACCAGCCGCTATCTACCCATCCATTCATTGTGTATTGTGTCACAATATTAAACCAGCTCTATATATTGCTCATAATCAAACTTAAAACAAACATGAAATGAAAAGGCCACTTGTGCACCAGAGGGATCCAGTGTCCACACAGCCATGTGGTGCTTATCTGTGCTTTCTTTATTCTTGGCAAGCCAACAAAGAAATCACAGCTTGTCCTGCCATAGAGCCTCCAGGTGTATGCTGGTTGATTTAAACATGAACTATATTATCGATGAATGTATAAAAAGCCACTCAGCAAGAATACTTTAATGGTAAACCCAAGATATTTGGTGCAGCCGATTCAACAGATTAATATATCAGTAATAGTGTTTACCAAACTGAACCATATCCAGCCACTAGGTGGAGACAAAAAACCTTCTTCAGGTACAGTACAGTTCCCCTTGACATCCAGTTTGAAAGAGTCCGTAGCTTGCTGGACATGTGAGGAAGATGAAGGGACTCTATGTAGCCTACTGTGGACAATCCAACAACTGAGTCACTGTTATACTGATGGTACAGGCCTGAAGTCTGTATTCTGTCTAAAACCTAACATTGTTTTATTATATTAAACTTATTATGATCTGTTTGAAGGACTGGACAAAGACAGCAATAATTATTGAACATTTTAAGAACCGGAATTCCCTCGAAAAGCTTCCTTTTCATGACTGGGCGACAAATGTTACTGCGTGTGAAAGAATGTCACATAGGCTGAGGAACAGAACGATATGGTCTTGAGTGGCACATGTTATGTTATGTTTCACATAACAAATGTTATTACTGTATATATTTTGTCTTAAAACTAACCACGTATGGGTCACCCCTACTCGTATGTCGTACCGTATAGTTTAGTGAAACATATGTATGTTGAGCCTCTGTTATAACATTTATTAATAATCTTTGTTTTTTTCATCCTGTTTTATCCTGTTTTATATAGCAGATGTTAATAGTGTTTATCTTATGTCCTGTTATTGTAATTTATATCTGCCAATTGGGACTACAGATGGAAATTAGCCTTTGGGCTATAATCTGGCACTTTTACGTGTACATGTTCATTAAATGTGCATTGTCCTTAAATAAAGAAATAATAAAATGTGTTTCTTTCTTTTAGAAATGTCAGAGATAAGATGGAGTCATGGAGGCACATATGTCAAAATATGTCTGAAAATGATAATACAGATTTAGGCTACATTTTAATCAGGAGCAGTAACATTGCGTTCTCCATATAGGCTCCAGAGCTGAAGCATCCGTCAAGCATCCTATGGTTTACTGATGCGCTAAACACAGTGCGCAGGCGCAATAGGACTTGTTACTGAGAACTGTAGAGCAGCAGAAGGGCGTGCTGCTGCTGTCAGGTGTGCGGGGCTCCTCCCGGGTATAAAGCACAGCTGCCGCACATCAGTCAGAACACTGTCCCTGACAGTAGCTCTCAGATCAGATCAGATCAGGTGGAACACTGTCGGTCGCTGACAGAAGCTCTCAGATCAGTTTAGATTAGATCAGGTGGAATCCCCTCCCCCCCCCCACCCCCTCCCCGGTTTGTCACTGACAGCAGCTCTCAGATCAGTTTAGATCAGATCAGATCAGGTGGCCCCCCTGTCTGTCCCTGACAGCAGCTCTCAGATCAGTCATGCTCCGTCCTGCCAGCAGACTCCAGCCGCTCGCGCTCCTTGCGCTCCTGCTGCTGCTGAGCACGCGCGGCTCAGCTGTTCACAACGCCGCCACAGAGTCCGGACACACTAAACCGGCCCAGGACACTCAGGACGAGCCGGCGGAGGAGGACTCGAACCGGCCGAGGCACGGCGGGAGGCGGCTGGGGGACGCGGTGCGGAACGGTGAGTACGCATGCGCAGTTACAGCACTTTAACATTGGCCTGAGCGCATGATTTGTCTTGCTCACTAAAGCTTGACGCATATTGTTTCAAAGTGATGGGTCGATTATGTTATTGTTTCTCAGGGCGGTGGTGTGTGGCAGGAGTAGCAGCTGGAGTTTCCTCTTTAGATTTTTTTTTTTTTTAGATTTTTTAGATAGTTTTTTCTTTAGAAATCAACTTTGTTCTAAATTTTAAATTTTTGAAATAGGCCTAGCCATATGAGCTGAGTCATATGATTAACATGACCCACATAATTACAGCTAGCATCAGGATTTAAAAGTTAGAGAGAAAGGTAATGGCTTCCACTGCATATTGGGACTTCAGAAGAAAGAAAGAAAGAAAGAAAGAAAGAAAGAAAGAAAGAAAGAAGATAGGACAAACAAGAGCATAAGGGACAAAAACGCAAGAAAGAAAAGAATAAATGGATTTTGCAATGTAAGTCATATACCAGCTGCTATCTACCCATCCATTCATTGTGTAACTTGTGTATTAAACTAGCTCTGTATATTGTTCATAATCAAACTTAAAACAAACATGAAATGAAAAGGCCACTGGTGCAAAATTTGGTATCGATCAGATACCAAGTAAATAAAGGGCCAGTATCGCTTATAACGATACTTTTTAATAATTAAGAGCATCATCAAATTGCTAAATCTGAATTAATTTTCATGACCTTTAAGTGGTTTTGTGATTTTTTTCCTTTGGATTATTAATTAATTAAAACCCAGGACTGGATTTGTATAAATGTGCTGCGTTACCACTGTATCTTACAGCCTTTTTACAAATTATAGAAGGAGGTAGGATCCGTACAGATATAGATCTTTAAAACCTCTTTGAGACCTTTCTGTTTAACCAGAAACAAGTCTGAGGTCGCTAGTGCTAAATCCACCAGACTCCATTTAAAAAAGGAATAATATGTGTATAATATACGTGTATAGAGTCAACATATTTTCACATGTAAATTGGTAAATTTGTGTTTATTTCAACCAAAACTACCCTACTAACCAAAACGGTTTTTGATAGTTTTATTTAGTTTCTGTTGACTTTGTCAGAGTCTGGTGGGTTTAGCGAATGCAATTTTGCGGATGTTATTATGTTTCAAAAAGGATCTTACTCTTTAACAAAAAGATCGACCTCCTTAGAAATCCTTTCCATAAGGTTGTCAGACACTTAGAATATTAATCTGAGTCTGTCAGCGGCAAAACGAGCACTTTTGTGAAGGTAAATACCAGCTGCACAATTGCCCTGTTAACAGTGTTGGGCAAGTTACTTTCAAAATGTAATACATTATAGATTACTAGTTACTGTCATTTGAGAGTAATTAGTTACATTACAATATTACTGTCTCTGAATTGTAATGCGTTACACTACTTTTGCATTACTTTTGAGTTACTTTCACCAAAATAATAGCGGAAGTTTGACTTGGCAGCTAGCTTGTGAATTTCAATTTGTTTTTTTTCCTGTGAACAAATGCTTTGCGGTGTTGGGAAATTCTTAAAAAATGTTGCATTAAAATGCGTTGTAACTCGCGTTACTGAGATTGTAACGGGTAACAATATTACCGAAATTTAATTAGTAATGCGTTATATTACTGCGTTACAGCAAAAAGGAATACATTACTGTAATTGCGTTACTTTTGTAATGCGTTACTCCCAACACTGCCTGTTAACTTACATTGTAGCTTGTTTTGCCGCTGCCGCTGCCGACTGCAGCGATCTCGCTTAAAACTGGACCAATGTCAAAGATTGTTGTTCAGTCACACACAATACATAGGGAAATAGGGTCCAGGTTGAAAAAAACGGTAGTTACCCTTTAAGGACCTGTCTAATCCGTTGTGCCAACGGTTCAATGATAATCGTGAATAGAAGTGGACTTATTGGGCAGCCTTGTCTTGTGGATCTCTCAAACCGAAAGCAATCAGTGAGCTCTTTATTAATATTTTAACTCATGGCCCATCTCTAACAACCTAATGATTGTTCGATTAAACCCCACATTCTCCATGAAATTGAATAAGAATTTACATTCAACCGAATCAAAAGCCAATTCAGCATCTAGGCCTATCAGCATAGCCCGTATTTTGTTTTGATAAATATGTCTCACAGTGCAGATCCACCTGGCTGTAAGACGCTTCTGTCACGCCGCGCTCCACTATATTCCTATTGTGACGTCAAGCCAATCAGCTGCCGGTCAAGGGCGTGGAGCATCAACCATGGATGTATTAAATCGCAACACCACGCTTCAGTCGTGTTGCCAAAGTGGATCTGCACTGTAATGATTTGTAAAGTTCTTCTAATGTTATCAGGACTTTGATGTAATCGGACAAATCATGTTTGGTCCATATTGATATTTCAGGTAGATTTTTTTATCAAGTCTTTTGGCAATGATTAAACAAAAAGTAATTCAGGTTTAGCATGCTAATTGGTCTTTATCTTGCACACTCTCCCTTAGGTGTAACTGAAATGTTCCCTTCTTTCCATGAGGCTGGAGTTCCCCCCTCTGTCAGGACCCAGTTGAATGTTTTTAGGTGTCAGGGCTTCTTTGAGACTTTTGTACCACTCGAAAGTGAAACCTCCTGTGCCCAGAGATTTATTAGCTTTTAATCTGGTTATAGCCAAATACATGATTTCTTCTCTGTGAGATTAGTGCTTTATTTTGGTCTTCTGTAAGTAGGGGTGGGAATCACCAGAGGCCTCACAATACAATATAATCACGATCCTTATGTCACGATACCATATTATTGCGATTTTAAACAAATTGCAATATTCACAAATTTTTCCCAATTTCAAATGATGTCCCCAAAAGGAAACTTTGTTAGCATCTGTGTTATCTAAAAAGATACATTGTTCACTTCAATTTTATTGCTGCAAAATGGGATTGTCAAGCAGACAAACTGACCAACACAATTGGCGTCTGTGTATCGATACAGTATTGCCATGGAAAATATTGCAATACCATGCTGTACACATTTTTCCCCCCACCACTATCTCTAGGGGTTGGCAACTGTAATGATTTGAGTGGTGTCTCCATTTTCTGGTCATTGTCGACTCGGTGGTTCTCCTTAGTTTTGGGGTCCTTTATCTTATATATCGTGTTATCTGCCTGTTGTTTCTAAATTTTATTTCTTGGGATCCATTGACTTCTGACTTAGTTTTTTAAGATCCATTGTTCCAGTGTGACACTTTTTGCACTCTGCTGCTATCCATTCCAAATAATAAAAAGTAATCAATTCTTAAGTATGTTGAATGTGGAGATGTAGAGAACGTATAGTCTTTACCTGGTGGATTTAGGTGCAATCATGTAAACCGAAGCATTGAGAACTTTGTAAGCATACAGACAGTTTATAAAAAAAGACCGTTCACGTATACATGCGGGGGCCATCTTGAGCTATGTTACTGGTTACTGGTTGCACGGCGTTCGTCATTCGACTGGTCACATGTAGGGACCCTCATTATGCTACTGTGGAAGTGTGGTGCTATTTTGAGCCTTGTTAGTGGTATAGAAATAGCTATTTCTTTTTACTTTACCCTTGACCCGACAACTAGCTTTATACGCTAATTAGAACTGGTCACATTCGATTAGCATGAAAAAAAAAACATATCTAAGAGAACGGTCGACTCGGTACACATATGTGTTATTAACCCCTAGGTTCATTTTGCGCCGGATTTGTCCTGTAACCCATAATTACAATGGCTACCAAACAGTTCAGATAGGATCTGTAAGTTACAGTAAGAGATTTCTGTAATACGGCCTGTAAACAGATGGAGGAGCATTCGTATATCTAACTGAGTTTTCATGTCTCAGGCACAGAGCAGAGCCAGGTGGGCTGCAGGGAGCTGAGGTCCACCAAGTACATCTCCGACGGCCAGTGCACCAGCGTCAACCCTATCAAGGAGCTGGTGTGTGCTGGGGAGTGTCTGCCGTCCCACCTGCTGCCCAACTGGATTGGGGCTTACACTGGGAGGCACTGGAGCCGCCCCGACTCCCAGGAGTGGCGCTGCGTCATTGACCGGACCAGGAGCCAGCGGATCCGGCTGCAGTGCCAGGATGGCAGCTCCAGGACCTACAAGATCACGGTGGTGACCTCCTGCAAGTGCAAGCGCTACTCCAGACAGCAGAATGACTCAGGACACAAGGACACATCTGTCCACAGTGGGAAAGAGAAGAAACATCCGAGGAAGGCCGCACTGCCTGAGGAGACGGCCGCGAGGCAGTCCGACAACTAACAAATATTTAAGAGCCCGACCAGATAGAGGTCAAAGTCAGTAGTGTGTGGTTTGTCTCCAAACGTAGATTATTGCAACATAGAAAACAGTTTTAGTTCAAAACACAGTTTAATAGGAAGAAATACAGATATTTGCTTTTTTCAGAATCGTGTGTGGGTAAGGTACCAACCTGGAGTCAGGATATGGTTAGCCTAGCTTAGCATATAATCTGCAGGGGGAAACAGCTTGCCCAGCTCTGTCCAAACTTTAAAAATACACATACCTATATAAACACCTCGAAAGCTCACTGACTAACATGTTATATATCTTGTTTGTTTATTCTGAATACAATCACAAATGTAAAAATGACAATATGGTTTTAGAGGGAGTCATGCGCTCATGGTTCATTTGGTGCTCTACCTCGCTTAAACTACTCGCTCTTGCATTTGTTCTGAATCTGCCCCTATGAGACACTAATACTGTGGGCATCCAACATGGCCACTGTGGGGGGGATGGGCGAGATGCCCAAACACAGCAGGCAGTGTTAGCGAGTCTTATGCTGGATGTAGTTCTGTGCAACAGGGCAGATAGTTCATGTAAAAATAATAAAAAACCAGAATCAATTATTATCATAGTTTAAGGCTCAACAGATGTTGGATTGTAGACTTGTAAAACATAATGTTGCCATAATTAATAAAAGTTCCAAATGTGAAGTTAGACTTATACAATAGTAGTATGAATGTAATGTACAATATTTGCAGGGTACAGTTTTATGGGTTTTTTAGTGTGAATAGTATGTAATTTATTTTTGTACCAGAACAATTGAAGTTCTTTTTTTTATATTTTTGTTGTTGAAATAAATAATAATGAATGAAAAAGGAAATTGTTTACAACGTTGTGTTTGGGACATAATGCTGCAGGCGGACAGGAACTCCGTGACAACAGAGGCATTAGTCAGAGATGAAACAGAGGCCAGACTTTGTTTAATTGTGAAGGGGATCCCTTCCCCTCGGGGCGCCTGGGGCTTGTTCCAGCTGCCGCAGCATGTTAACACGCGTTATTGTTCCACGTCTCCGTTGATGTTTTTTCTCTCTAAAGGCTGTGGGCTGAGGGACGCAGTGAATAGAATAACCTGCTCTGGATGACAACAGGATGTTTAACTTGTCTTACCTGCAGAGGGAAAATAATTGGTGTGCCTTTTGTGGATAGTATCCTGTGGGTAGAGACCGAGGTAAAGTGTAGGAATGTTAATTAGCAGCTGGGGAAACATTACAGCAAGATGTGTATGGTTCGTTGGCAGAAAAAAAAAATGCTAAAGGTGAAAATAAATACATTTATCCAAATACTTTTGTCTTAAAGCTTTCCTTCTGCTTCAAATGGAAACATTGAGCATGGCGGCTATAGTTCTACTGTAGTTTTAATAGTGTGTGACGTTGAACTAGCTGAACAAGCTGATACCATTGACATTACAATATGAAGTAACAGCATTAGCATTTATTTGGAGTTTTTACCCACCAACCCCTGAGGAAAATATCTGTCTCTTTAGCTGCTCACTAGTTTCTAACTCTGTGTGTGTGTGTGTGTGTGTGTGTGTGTGTGTGTGTGTGTGTGTGTGTGTGTGTGTGTGTGTGTGTGTGTGTGTGTGTGCGCGCACGCGTGCATTCGTGTGGCGTGCACGTGTGTGCCAGGTTGATGAGAGTAGAAAGCTAATTGACAATAAAAAGCTCCATGAAGCTGAAAGGAAACTGTGGAGTCCTCTCATTCGTATCATAGTTATTTAATCAAATTTTGATTTTTAAAACTTTGATTTGTGCAGCTGTAATGCTATTACCTGTTACCTATTGAATAGCTTTCATACAGAAGTGCATTTTATAACAAATACACGTGTCCTTTCACCACATCTGAATACTATTTCCACAAATAAAGAACTGTTACACTGTCTCTGTTCACCGGCACACTTACGGGATAGAAATCCTATCCTGTTCATTCATTCATTTTAATAATAAATCATTCTTTAATACAAGTTTTTAGATTTAAATGCAACAGTACTGTGGCGAGCCAAACGTCATCACAGTAACACGGCAGCTTCAGTCTGACATCTGAAGCTGTGTCAGCAAAACCAACTGACACACTGCTGGAAATAAGCACAGATTTAATTCAATTTTATTTATAGTATCAAATCATAACAAGAGTTATCTCAAGACACTTTACCAATAGAGTAGGTCTAGACCACACTCTATAATTTACAGAGACTCAACAATTCCAGTAATTCCCCCAAGAGCAAGCATTTAGTGTGACAGTGGTGAGGAAAAACTCCCTTTTAGGGAGAAACCTGGGACAGACCCAGTCTCTTGGTAGGCGGTGTCTGACGGTGCCGGTTGGGGGTGTGATGAACAGTGGCGATAATAGTCACAGTAAAGATAATGGAACTATGACTAGAAATAGTAGTTGTAGTAGTTCATGGCGTAGCAGGGCCCTGCAGGGCGTAGCAGCGTGTAGCAGGGCATAGAAGGGTGCCAAGCAGGACCACGGTGACAGCTACAACCATGATTTAGGTGCCACCCTAATCCAAGGAAAACTGCGGGGCGAGAAAATATAAGGACTCCGGGGTAATAAGCTCCCCAGAGCTAAGTTAGTAACAAGCATTTCTGGGACATGGATGCACACAGATGGAAAGAGAGAGGAGAGAGGAGCTCAGTGTGTCAAAGGAAGGAAGTCCCCCGGCAGTCTAAAACTATAACAGCATAACTAAGAGCTGGTCCGAGGCAGACCTCTATAAGGGTTGGTAGATGAATCTGGCGACTATGAAGAGAAGCAGAGAAGAGATGAACTGCAGGAACAAACTGTCAAACACAAAAATACCAATAATGTTACAGAACATGAAGAGAGACTGATGTCCATAAATCTACTGCCCAGGTGCATGCTGGGAGGCTTCTCACTACACCTGCCCCAATGACATAATGACATAAAAACATTTTAGAAGAGAGGAACTCCAAAGGTGCAATGCCACACAAGAAGAATCACTGAGCACAACAGTACGACAAACCCAACAGAATAGACACAGTGTAGTACAGTGGGTTGCCATGACATCAGCTGGTGTCTCTTTATAGACCTTAACACCAACACAATGTGGATGTTAAAGGAACACGCCGACGTATTGGGACTTTAGCTTATTCACCGTATCCACCATCCGGTTAGAAGATTTCTGTGTCTCATGTGACCTTGTTGTTTGTACACGCTGTGACTAAACAAATCACAACATGTTAATAGGAAATTGTTGGCATTATTTTGTCACTTATTGGGAGCAGTAGGCTAGGTGGAGCCGGTTACCTCCAGGATCTGTGCTAAGCTAGGCTAGATGGAGCCGGTTACCTCCAGGATCTGTGCTAAGCTAGGCTAGCGGTGGGTGCGTCAGACAAAGTTATGACACGCACGGAGATGAGAAGAGTATGTATGGACTTATCTAACTCTGGGGGATACGGTGAATAAGATAAAGTCCCAAGAAGTCGGTGTGTTCCTTTAAATGACTAATAAAAAAAATGCTGCAATGGACAGAAGCACCTTGACATTGGTAGAGACATGTATCTGAATCTACACTATGGCTTTAACAGAGCCAGATAGGGCCAATATGTCATACAGTATTCAGTGGAATGGAGCTCCCTGCGTCAGATGTTGGTCAGATAGATCAGATCCCTGAACAAGGTGCTGGGACTATGTGGGGAAAAAAAAGGAGTGATAATGTGTTAAAGCAAGGAAGTGAACCATTTGACCCTGGTCCCTCCAACATGAGAGCAGTCTCTGATGCTTGCTTCAGGGCCATCAAACATCCCCACCAGTTATAATTACATGTCTATTGATGCAGCCCTTAAGCAGAGGCTTACTGTACAATACTTAATCTGAACTGACTCCACATCCTGCCGAACCCTGGAGTCTTACACTCATTCATTCATTCATTCATCTCTCATTCTTTGAATACAACAAACACAAAGTTCTCCCTGCAGAGTTCACACGTTTCTGAATAGAGGATTAGAGCACAGTCAGTGATACTGCTGGCCTCTTACAAGTCACAAGTGCTTGTCTGAAAGCCTTGTAGTCTAGACCAGAATATATTGTACCACTGCTGGCTTACAGCCACACTACATCCTATAAAGTCTCTCTACAAGTACTAATCTTCCTCTTTCCTATAATATGAATGCATGTTTGCTTTTGTATACATCAAAGAGAGGGTGGGAGCCACATCAAAAGCTGCAGAAATGCATCATCTGCAATCATACACAGTAAAAGAAACCAAAATAGAATCTTTCAAAGGTCCATTTTGTTGAGTGTCCTGAGGCTGAAGCTGTGAAAGGTGCCTTCTGCTGAATGTCTTTCGACATGTGTGTTCTGCAGTCAATAGCCTCAACAATCAAAGAGAGATTCAGACACACCTGTTTGTCATTCAGGCAGGAAGTTAGCGAAGGGAAACCCTGAGCAGACAATGACTCTGCGGTTCACAGGGATCACATGTCTAATCTCTCTACTAGATCCAATTATAATGATGTTAATGAAAACAAAGTGGAATAAATAGCATCTTTTCTACCAGTTTGGTTGACTGTTTTTGTATTTGTTGCTCTTTGCAAAGAAACGTTACACTCATTACAGATATTGTTTTCAGGGCAACTTATTTTCTTTTTTTCTTGATTTGGAATGAGTTACAATAAATTCAGAGGTATCAAAAGTATTCACATTCATTAGTAAGGTAGCAGTATAGATACTAGGGTTTAAAAGTAATCTAAGGGGGAAAAAATGCCATTAAGTACAAAAGGTTAGGCCGGGCCACAGGGGCCTATAGTGCACCACCCCACCTTCACAAAAAAACATTTTTCTAAAGACCATAATGACTATAATCTTATATTAAAATGTTAATGTTGAAAAATTTGGGATGCACCTGTTTCAGCCACATTTATACCCATTGAAAATGAACGCATTTTAGTACAATGCAAATACATTAAAGAACCATATATGTGTACTACTGAGCATTAACATGTGTTTCATGGAGCGGAAGATATGATGACTAGTTGCCTATAAGTTTAATAATGGTGCAAATAGTCAAACTTCAGACGCATGTTATCAATAGCCTTTATTGGAATGTAAATGTACATCCAAGCCTAGCTGCAGGAATCTGTGAGGGCAATGGATGTAAGATAACAAAACTGGACAAGAAAATTGCCGTTGCTTGGTTGGGATACGAGTTCTCTTGAGTCTCTGCCACGGACATCTTCGTACTAGGCTACATACGTCTGCTATTTCCTTGCTGGAGTGTGACGTGATTTGTGTCATGTGCAGGTGCGATGGATCGCGTACAAACCAATAGGGTGTCGGAATGGTATATGTTTATACTTCTCATCCAACCACAATCAAATACACTCTATCCGGATGGCACGAATTATTTGGATAGGTTTTTGTTTTTTTCTGTGTGTTTTTGAACGATGAAAAGCCGGAATGAAAACAAGCCAAACTGAAATAGGAGTAACGAGGCTATTTTTAAAATGTAAGGAGTAGAAAGTACAGATAATTGCGTGAAAATTTAAGGAGTAGAAGTAAAAAGTATGCTGTAAAATAATTACTCCAGTAAAGTATAGATACCCAGAATTTCTACTTAAGGAAGGGGTAATGAAGGGGTAATGAAGTAATGAAGTATTTGGACTTCCTTACTCGTACCTCTGAATAAATTAATCTGAATCTTCATTACCTGTCCGTGATGGTGTGCCTGGCTCATCTACATTAGTGGCTGCAGCCTCTCCTGTGCTGCTCAAATTAGCATCAGGGTTGGTTAATATACTCAGTGTGTTTTTTATTTGAATGTTTCCTAAAACCAGAAAATGTACCAAACACACAACCACATCAAGTCTGAGCACAGCCTGAGATTTTTTTTCCAGATAAGTAACTGTGAACTGATCGTAAATCCACGACAAGCATATTTCAACCAGTTAACTCATAGAAACGGGGACTTCATTTGTAACAATGACTAATGTAGATAGGACCGAGCACAGATCCCTGTGGCACACCATAACTGATCTGCTTGTGGTCTGATGAACAGTTGTTGTGTAAAACAAAGTGAGATCTGTCAGATTAGTATGATCTAAACCAGGACAGAGCAGTGTCAGTGACCAATGTAACTTTCTAGACAAGAACATCGGGAGCATCCTGTTACATACACTGTCTTTGCCGCATTCAGGTGCAGGTGATTCTCCCCACTCCAGCTCACAAAGTGGCCAACCACATCCCTAATACTCCTCCTCCCGTCCACTCTCCACACACCCAACAATGACTGTCATCAGAGAATTTCTGCAGATGGTATGTTTCAGTGCAGTGCTTTAAGTCTGCAGTGTAGGTGGTGAAAAGGAAGGGGGATAGCAGGATTTCATAGAAGATAATTATGATTACTTGAGAACAGACTTATATGAGCTCCAGTTATATGTCAGGTGTTCCACACTTACATACAGCAAAGGGAAGGGTGCTGCAAGCCAATCACTGTCCCTGCTTACTAGAAAGACCCCCAAAACAGCAAAAACATGCATGCATAGGAACACTTTGGTTTTCTGTGTATGAACATCTGGGAACAAAGAGTTCATGCAGGATGTGTATACCTCACAGAGCTAACTAAAAAGCAATAACTACAGTTATTTGAAGGTTAATTTTCCTGAACATGTTGTGTACAGAGGGATTGTTCTTCATAAGGACAGTTGTAAGCTTTGTGCTAATCACGTATAAGGAGATGTTCTTATTTTTAACAATACATTACTGATCACTACTATGAAGCTCAGCAGTAATAACTGGTGATGACTGCGCTAAGATGGTGCACTACAGTACACATTAAGGATACAGAGGTTCCTATCCTTTTGTAAGACACGCACAACCCTGCAGCCAGCTGCCAACATAAAAGCTGTGCTGCAGCTTTTATGTTGGTCATCAGGTATTGGGTGTCAACACCGACTGCTTGAGGAACATTTGATAGCCTTGTCACTTTCTTAATGATCTCATCCTTCTGGAAACCTGCATTAGCACCACCATGCGCTGAAATTACAGTCCATAGCGCTGATATGAACACAGGTCATTTCATGTCTTTAATAGCACATGATAAAAGAACATTAACAATATTAATAACAGCAGAATATGCAAGGGAGGCCAAAAGCCTAAAAGGCTTATCAAGGGTCTATGTATATATAAAGCTTAGGTTTTGTCTCACTGTGATCACATTTACTGCTGCATGTTGGATGGTAAGAATTAAATGCAGAGGAGAATTAAACTAACAGAAAATCATCTTTTGAGTGTTAGATGGTTATTTTATTATGCGACGGCTGTGACAAAAAGAAAAAATAACGTATTTCTCTGATTTAGAGCCAGCCAAGCCGACAGCCAAGCCTACTGTTAAGAAGGATTTAGCTCTATCATCATGGGGTATCGGTCAGAATGCATGAGCCACAAGAACTCAGTCCACTTAGCACAGGTTGATTATGTTTAAAATGGTGGTGCAAATTATAAGGATAACAAAAAGACCCATTACTATTTCCCAAATATTGCATCCTTAATTCCTCTCCTCAAGTAGGGTTGGCCATCATTTTGATTTTAACAATTCTGATTCTAATTCCGATTCTTCCTTTCGATTCCGGTTCTTATCAATTCTCAATTCGGATTCTTTGAGGGGTGGAGTTGAACATGCCTATTTTCACAAATAAGAGGAAAGATTTATTTAGATTCAGTGGTGGTTTGCAGTTGTAAAGGTTTTTTTTTTAATTGTAAAATAAAGCCACACTAGAGCGGTGCTTACTGTGCTCAATTTTCAATTTCAATTCAATTTTTTCAATTCAATTTTATTTATAGTATCATAACATAGGTTATCTTGAGACACTTTACAGATAGAGTAGGTCTAGACCACACTCTATAATTTACAAAGCCCCAACAATTACAGTAATTCCCTCAAGAGCAAGCAGTGCGACAGTGGCGAGGAAAAACTCCCTCTTGGGAAGAAACCTCGGACAGACCCAGGCTCTTGGTAGGCGGTGTCTGACGGGCCGGTTGGGGGTGTGATGAACAGTGGCGATAATAGTCACATTAATAATGGAACAGTGACTGGGCTTGCAACACAACAAGCACCTGGCCGCTTCGGAAACCAAAACTTGCGCATTAGCATCACTGGAATCGTAATTTTTGAAACGATTCCAAGTAGGAATTGGTTCTCGATGCTCAATCCTAGAGAGGAGTCATTTAACAAACACAAGATATCTCTGCTTCCGAGCCGTCATTAAAAGCAACAGCATTAAATATGACAAGCAGCACAACTGCCTATTGTTTTGTCATACGCTGCATTTTATGATTTCTGTCAGAGGAGAAGTGTTCTATATTTACTTTGAGTTCAATTCACAACGTAGCAAAATGTAATAAGAATTTACGGGGGTCGTACATCATTATTTGTTGTATTTAACACGCACATATTTATATGTTACATACATACATACACAGTAAATAGGATATAGACTTATAGTTTAATAGAGTTTAAAAGACTACAAATATTTGTATGAAAAGCACTTTACAAATACACTAGCTATATTAAATATACACAAACTCACTCTATCTATTATTAATGCGTGGATCAGCTCTTTATCCAGATTGCGTGTAGGCTTAAAATCCTCCACCCTCCACCCACCTGAATGGATTTATTTCACCAGTTTACCCGCATGGACACTTCACTGCCCCTCTCCAGTCCCTGCAGGCTCCGTTGCTTTTTAAATGGCGTATTGTAATGATGTATGTTTTCTTTAAGGATTTACTTCAATGATGGGAGAGGCTGCTGGTAAACGTTTCTATGTGTGCAATAATGGTTTATCTGTGTTTTTTTTCCCCCCAATGGTGCCTTCCAGGCAACGCTGCCTGGAAGGCACCATTGGGGGGCACTCGTTATGGTTAGGGTTAGGGTTGGGGTAGGGTTAGTTATTAAGGGTTATAATTCTATGGCACTGGCCTATTGATCAGATGGGAAAAAAAGTAGATGGAAGTCTGAGGGAGTTGAATGGGCTGCTATTGAGTAGTGGGCAGTTAAGGCACTAGGATGGTTATGATTATGGTTAGGGTTAGGGTTAAGGTTAGGGTTAGGTGCCTTGAAGATTCAGTTGGGGGCAAAAAACACCATTGAGCGCAATAATGTGACATCAGCTGATATCGTCGGACATTTCAGCAGCAAAACTGACAGTTGTTATAAACCTGACAGAGGAATCATCTTCTGGAATAATCCTAATGAAGTTAAACTGCTGTTTCTCGAGCATCTCTCTGGGGATGCATTTACAAATGAAGCCGTCTGTCCGACAGCAGCTCTGATATACTCACATTATAAAGAAGCTCGATGGTGTTTTAAGCCCCCAACGTCGACTTCAAGGCAGCGCTGCGACTGTTGACTTCAAGGCACCTAACCCTAACCCTAACCCTAACCATAACCATGTCATGATCGTGAGTTCTGTTATGTTCTGTTACCTGTTTTATTTTGAAGTCCGTCTTGTCTCCCTTGTCTTGTCTACCTTACTTCCTGTCCTTGGTTTTCTCTCCCTTGTGATTGTCTGATTTGTTTCACCTGTTGTGCCTCCTGTTCCTTGTTAGTCCTCGTTACCTTGTGTATTTAGTCTCTCTGTTTCATTTTGTCTCTTGTCGGTTCGTCATTCTCTGTCTGTCCTGTGTGAGTCCTGGTTGTTTGTAGTTTTGAATTTGTTAGTTGTGTGAGTTAAAATAAAGAGTTTGTTCTGCACATTCACACTGCTGGAAGAGTCTTGCATTTGGGTCCACCTGCTGCAACCCTGACAAACCATTGCTTAATCCTAGTGCCTTCCAGGCAGCGCTGCCTGGAAGACGACGTTGGGGGCTTAAAACACCTATAAATGTAAATGGACTGTTTTTATATAGCGCTTTTCTAATCTTAACAACTACTCAAAGCGCTTTAACATAGTACAGAAAACCATTCACCATTCACACACTGTGGCCGAGGCTGCCGTACAAGGTGCCACCTGCTCATCAGATAAACACTCGCACATATTTACACTCCGATGGCGCAGCATCAGGGGCAACTCGGGCTTCAGGACACTTCGGCATGGAACTGCAGGGCAAGGGATCGAACCAACAACCTTCCGATTGGCAGACAACCCCTCTACCACTTAGCCACAGCCGCCCCATAAAGAATGTTAATAATATTTCCTTCATTAATTAGGCCTATGTGTTATAACTGCTATAAATCATAATGTTAATTTGTATGACACGGACCGTGGATATATTATCTCCCTTTCTCCACCTCTACTCCTCTCTCTCTCTCTCTCTCTCTCTCTCTCTCTCTCTCTCTGTCTGTCGCCTCTTTGTGCCACGGGTGAAAAGACTTCCACAGAGACGCATCGGTGTATCCTCGATTATAGCTCCTCAGTATACACGTCTTCTTGCTTTAGTGATTCAGATAAACCTCATACAGTATAGAAAGCCAGACTTTGACTCTGATGGGATGTGTGGGAATCAGCTGATAGCAGTTTAGACGAGTATGTTTCATGCTCCGGATGGAGGTTTTTCACTGAGCCTCATCCAGCCAAAGCTGAGTGGATGAGCTCACCATCGTGATGAATGTGTATGTCCATTATCCAAATCATACAGTAGCCAGACAAAGCCTCCTGTTCACCTTCATCCTGCCGAAACTTTGCCCCCAAGACCCAAGGTGTCCTCTTACAAGACTTTCCCAGGGCTCTCTGACAATGACTTGACTCCAGCTCTCCTTGTCTCCTCTTTGGTGCCACTGGAAATAAATCCACTCCAAAAGTGTCCAGCTCATGCCATTATTGTTACACAGAGGTAGGGAGTTTTTTCCCCCTCTTTTGCTCTCAAAATGATCTCCAATTACCCTAAAAAGCTGTGTTTGTCACATCACATCATCGAGGTGGAGGTGTGGATGAGGAGCAGCTGAGAAAAAAAGAACCTGGGGGGCTTCGAAGAAGTCATTTAATCTGACAGAGCGTTCGCTAATTTTTACATCTCAGGAACCGGAAATTTGAGATCAAGCTTTTATGCTCGCTTGCAGTCCAGAGTGAGTGTGACACACAGATAAGGGGAGAGGGAATAATAGGGGTGGAAATGGGACAGGGCTTGAGTCAGGGTGACAGCAGCCATGCTCGCTGTTTGTTCTGTGACAGGGGTCAGTGTGCTCCCATGGGAGCAGAGCAGAGAACAATGCAGTCAGAAGCCAGAGCTCTATAGAAATCTAATGCATCGCCGAAGGATGTTCATCGTGTGTGAGAATGCAAGGCTGAGAAGAAGCCTTTTTTATCCTGATAACCCTGTTGGCATCCATTTGAATATCTGTCTTCATGCTGTCATGTAGTTCATATCTAGATTATCAGTTAGGTTTAGTTGATGCACTAAAGTTAAAGTAGCAAAGCATTAGTGAAACTTTATTTAATGACCCTTTTTAATAATCTCTAATCAGGGGCCATGACCTCGTCGAAATTAAAAAATGAAATGAATCACAATTGAATGGAACGAAATATAATCTTTTTAATCCTATGAAAGGTTTATTAGCATCAATCTTGATGGAGCTAATGAAGAACAGTGAACCTCAGTCTCAACATAAGAGAGAAAAACTGCCATCTAGTGTTGTAACTGGGGTAATGTTAGAACATGGGCACTCATCCATCCAATACGCAGGGCCCTCACTCGACATCTCTTCATTAGTGCATGCACAGTTTAGGTCTTGAGCATGTTTGTGTAGTTCAGGCCTGTGTGTAATGTGTGTAAAAAAAAACTAAGACAGAGGGAAAATGTGAATTTCATCTTGCGGGATAAATAAAGGCATGTTTTCTTTTTTTTTCTTAAAGGGGTGGTTCAGAATTTTGGACATAGGACCTCATTTCCAAATTAGCCAGAGTGTTATTTATCAGTGGAGCCTGTTTTCAACACTTTGTATCCAGACCTTCCAGTTGCAGAGTTCGCTGGTGCTAGGCTAGCGCAAGTTAACAGTAACTGCTAGCCTTACCCACCCCACAGTACACCCAAGGCAAATAAATTATAACGCCAGACTATCAATGTAAATGTCTGTTGATAGAATAATGTTAGAAAGAAAACTGATGACTGATGACATTTGGAAAACTGATGAGTGATGACATTTGGGGAGTGAGAATGTATTCAATGTCACACATAGTTTGGAAATCAGTAACTTTCTTTCCTGAGGGAATCTTTCCATGGAAAATTTCAATGTATTGTTGTTGATCTGTTAATAGTCAATTAACAGATCCAGCAGACACAAAGCAACATTAGCATGCATTTAAGTCATGTTGGTGTCCACCTGATGGAAATGAGTTTAATATGCACCCTCATATAGGCAATGCTTTTGCTCCCACCATCTCCTGAGAAAAATAGGCTATGTGACTACTTCATAGTCTGTGTTTGGTCTAACAAGACATGTGGACTATTTAGCTGTGTGGATTTACCCTGCAGAGATCTGAGGAGCAGCTAACCATAGTCCTCAGAAATCCACCGGAGTTTAGAACGCCAAGATCCGACATTCAAAACTTTAAGTAGTTAATCACAAGACTGCAATTATCATTGATATTTTTTTAATTGCTATATATATACTTAATTAATTGAATACCACAACCACAGCGGTTTTAAACTTATTGTCTGTAATTTTGACATGCAACACATCCTCATACCTACACGACAGACACTGGGTTGGGTATCATTTGATTCTGATTCTGCTATCGTTCTTAATTTCTTTATTTTGGATTCTTTGTATATACAAAGAATCCAAAATAAAGAAATATATATATATATATATATATATATATATATATATATATATATATATATATATATATATATATATATATATATATATATATATATATATATGGCTAACTGTGGATGTGTTGTGTCTTTGGGGTTGTTGTCCGCTCTGATCCAGACTGAAGTCCCTTAGCAGCGGGGAGTGAGGCAGAAAAACCAGGGTGGGAGAGCTGGCTAAATTAGCATTAGATTTATCTTCTATATTAATACAGCTAACGCTAGCTGGCAAGCATAGGTAGGTTAGCCTAGTGCTGTTTAACGTTAATTTTACCTTGATCAAAACAATTATACTTAAAATAACTTGATGAGCGTTGAAGATGTTGTAACCTTATACCGTTCCCCACTAAGCATTAGCATTAGCTACTTCTCAACGTAGCACATAACGTTAAGCTGGATCGAGCAATATTGAAATCTATAAATAAGTTAGGCCTCTGCTGTATTACTATGTTGGAAAGTGGCATGTAATCAATGACAAAATGATGCCGTGTTGCGGGAAAAAAAGCAGTATTATGTTCACTGAGTATAACTCTTTCTGGGACATTTTGTGATTTACAATTACTCTCGAACGTATCATCTGGGTTCCCGTGTTTTGACGGAAGTTAGAGGAAGCAGAGGGGTCAAAAGTTATATGACGCCACAGACAGGCAACTAAACAGAAAGTCCCATGTCAGAAATAAAATTACAGATTTTTCTGGGTTTGAAAACTGTTGGAAACATTTACGATAGTACACATCTCAACAAAATATATAACAGATATTGTCATTTTGCAGAAATGTTACATATTGTATCTTTAAATGCAGGAATGCAGGAGTATTTTCACAAGGTGGTATTAGTACTTTAACTACAGTAAACAATAATAAATAATTCTTCCACCACAGACCTACACACATGACAGTTACCGGTGTGTTTAATGCTATGGCAGACGGGAATAATACTCCTGCCATAGCACTCCTGTTTCCAGACATTACTAAAGACAACACAGAACTGCAGTTATTATTTCCCTTTTTATTTGCCATAACCACAATCCTTCCCTAACCTACCATATTTGAAATGCACCGATATCATTGAAAGTCAGAATTTGAAAAAAAGAATGTTGTCATTGAGGGTAGAATCGTCCAACATAATATATATAAATATCAATTTCCAACACACTCTTCTCTTCCTATGTCTGTTGATATGCAAACAAACCAGTCATATCAATTGCTTGTTATGACCTATGAACAACCTTTTCCCGGGTCTACATGCTAATGAATTCATAAAGTTGTGAGGTACCGAGCTAAGAAACTTAATGAGAAAGAAAGAGGTCTATCGTTATTATCTGAGATGCCAAATCATAGATTTTTGTGATTAAGTGATGGAGTTTAGATTCAATTAAATTTCTCAATTCAATTTTATTTATAGTATGAAATCAGAACAAGAGTTATCTCAAGACACATTACAGATAGAGTAAGTAAGTAAGTAAGTAAAGTTTAGCACATTTAAAACACGGTTGCGCTGACCAAAGTGCTGTACATAGCGCATTAGCCACAGGGTGATAAAATAAAAATAAAACACACAGTGATTTAGGCTAAAAAGTACGAGTAGTTCTTGACCATACTCTATAATTTACAAAGACCCAACAATTCCAATAATTCTCCCAAGAGCGAGCATTTAGTGCAACAGTGGCCTCCCTTTAGGAAGAAACCTTTAGATGTGTCCAAATGGTGCCTTCAACAGTACTGAGTACCTGTTCCAGCCAGAAAAGGCTAGAATTACCAACATCAGACTTCACTTTATGCCTCTCTTATTTACAAATCAGACCAAAAGGGTGTTTGCTGAAATCAACTTACAGGATTTCCAATACCTCACCATTTTGCAGCTTCCAGTATGTAAAATAACCTCAAGCAGCTGCTTTTGTGTTACTGATTATCTGAAACTACACGGTGTGGTGTTAAATATATAAAGACGATGTACCCTGCTGACATGGTTTCTGTTTCGCCTCACCTCTCCATACATAACATTTGTAAAAATTTCCAAAAAAGAGATGAGTCAGCATCATTCAGGAGCCTCAGTCTTGGGTGCAGGACGGTCCCTGAGCAGAGGTGGAAGGACCAGCCAGGAGCTGTGCAGGGCAGCCTCCGGCAGCAGCCACCTGCTCCTCTGCCCGCAGACACAGCTGCTGCAGAAAGTTGGCTGTCTCCATAACCAGGTTGCTCTCATCATCTACAGGGAGCAGAAATACACAGTAGTTATCTGTCTGTCTGTTGCGTTGGGCTGGGCGATATGGCCTAAAAATAATATTCTCCGACCAGGGACGGACTGACAATCTATGCGTTCTGGAAAAGTCCAGAATTCCAAAACACACAGATTGTCTGGTCGGAGAATCTAAAATAAAAAAAATCTAAGAAAAGCGATATTAACAGCCAACAGCAGGGGGCACTAATACGATCACTTACTGTATGCTACGTTAATTTGAAACATTAAACGCATTAGAAATAAATTGCGTTGTATATGAGAGGTAGTAGTGAGCTCACTTTTGCTGCTAGGATAAAGACTATGGTATTGAAATAAACGGGAAAACATCAGGCATGCATTGGTACCACTCTAAACGTGCTAAAAAACAGGGAGAGGGTGCTAAATAATTCACCAAATGTAAGCAAGTTTAACCAAAAAATCCTAGCTTGCACTTTCTGTCTCAGAGTGAAGTTTTTCCTTGTCTTTCATATTTGCGTTTACTATTGTGGAACTGGCAAAGACCTGGTGGTTAGTTGTGAAAGCTTCACAGACAACATTGATAGGGCCTAGTCATTTTCATCATTTCACAGCCTTAATATGAATCAAAAGTGTAATATGACATTGACAAAATGTTAAATTCAATGCTAATTCTTTAACACAAAGCAACACATATTATATCAATAATAGCTAATAACCTGTCTTTGAAATCATTTGTTTATTCAGGTTGAAGATAGTTGCAGCACAAAAGATGACAGGGACAGTGCAGGGATATGCCAGGATGTCCCAGGATGCTCTACATCACAATATTTCAAGTCAGATAGTCACAGCCTGGAAGAATTTTTTGCTTACCACCCTCAGCAAAAGCCTAAACACCTGTCTCTACAGAGAGTGTTTAGTTGTAAAGATGGTACCAACCGCAAATGGCTAATAAACACAACCCCAATTATCATCATTGGTTTTGAGATGTTACTTGCTGTGAATACCTTGTCTGATAGGCTACAGTATTGTGGCATAGTATCAGGACTTCCTGGCTAGTGTCTGTCGCGCACGGCTAGGGGCGAATGGCCAGATGATGGGCCTATTTGGGAGAAAGTCCAGTGCTGTTTTTTTAGCCCCAGTCCGTCCCTGTCTCCGACTATATATAGCAATGCAAAATGTATATGTATCTTCATATTTTTAAATCTCTCAAGGATTTTATGCTCAATTTTACCCTTTGATGCATACAATCACACGAGTATGAAGATTCTAGTAGTCTAGTCCCTGCAACCTACTGTATGTAAATAAGTAAGTGACGTTTATTTCTGGAGCACACTTAAACTAGCCTGACAAGCCAGACCCACATCAAGATGTTGGGTCTGGGAACTCACCATTGGCAGGCTCAATCCGAGGGGCGGGATAAACAGTTGTCTTTCAAATTCCCTCTGCACTCCTAGCCAACCAGAGCAACACTAGTTGATAGATTCAACTTTTGCCGTATCTGGTCGGCAAAACTCTGAACACATCTTCCTTTTTTTAAGAATGACTTCAGTGCTTAACTCCGAGTCTTCCAGAGTCTCGGCCAAAGCCGATTCCAAAGACCGCTGTTCACCAGCAGCAGCGGCCATCTTCTTTGTTTTCAAGTAGCAGGGAATTCACGCGGAACCGTCGCAACTCTGGTGTCCTTATGTTATGCCCGCCCACCGATTCTCTACATGATGTGATTGGCCTGACCAGAATTTGGTTTTTCCAGTTCGCAAGCCAACGGAGAGTTGCTAGACGGACCCTGGCTGCAAATTACATTTTCTGCCGCTAGGGTGCGTCTAGATTTCTAGGCTACACTTAAACAACTTAAGCTGACCAAAGTGCTGTAAAAAAACGCACTTAGGTACCGTATAAAAGGACATTAAAATGTAAACATAAAAGTAGAAGGAAAACACATGAAGATCATCCCAACGACAACAACAAGCAGCAATTCACAGATACTGAATTATAGACATTTATTACAGATTGAGAGATTAGAGAGTAAAAATGTGTCTTTAGCCTAGATTTAAAAACAGAAATTGAGAGAGAACACCTGCTATGTAAAGGCAGCAGGTTCCACAGTTGTGGAGCAACTGCAAAGGCTCTGTCAGCTTTTAGTTTGAGTCGAGATCGGGGGACATAGAGAGGAGAGATTTGTCCTCAGATAAAACAAACGGCGAGGCTGAGTGGCATTGAATAAGATCCGTAATATAAGATGGTGCCTGGTCATTGAGAGCCTTGAAGGCAATCAGCAGGGTCTTGAACTGGATTCTGAAGTGGACAGGGAGCCAGTAAAGGGACGGACAATCTGTGCATTCTGGACTTTTCCAGAACACATAGATTGTCAGTCCGTCCCTGGTCGGAGAATATTATTTTTAGGCCATATCGCACTGGGGTGATGTGCTCACATTTTTTAGTACCAGTCAGCATCCTTGCAGCTGCACTATGGACCATCTGAAGGCAACCTAATGAAGGGGAAGGCCTAAATAAAGGGAGCTTCAATAGTCCAGCCTGGATGTAATGAAGGCATGAATTACCTTTTCTAGGAAGCAGCCTTTAATTAATTTGTTTATCATTGGTATTGGGTGGTTATTTCCATTTCTATACAGATCACTGTGTGTAAACTTAGATAGCCTTTGAGAGGCTTTCTTGAATTTATATGTGAGGTAATCTTACCAGACCCCCCAAGGCAGACAGAGACACTAGATTGTCATAGGTGCTGAAGGGATTAGCCAAATGAGCCAGCCACAGATTGGATCAGATCGTATTGTTAGATAGCCTGTCTGGGATTTCCTGAGTTCTATTCACTTTTTGCTGTCACTCAGAATCCTTGATTAGCCCAGCCCAATACCTTTTGCTTCAATCTACCCATGATTGTTAATCTGGTTTAGAGATTTCATGACTGCTATGAAATTCCCTCTATGTATTCATCCAAAGCTTAAGTAAATATTGTTTTCTTCAATTTAAATCCTGAGTGAAGTATTCTTTAAAAAAAAGAATTCTTCTACCTCACCTTTCAGTTCTTTAAACTTCGGAGCATCCTTCTCCAGATCGGCATCCTGCTCCTGCAGAGACCTGCACATCTTTTTGTGGGTGAACCAGTGGAGCTTTTGGCACGTCACACTGCAGTAAGTCACCTAAGACAAATAAAAGACAATGACCTGGACGTAATTCAACATTGAAATTTCTCATGACATGACTGAATTACATTACAGAAGACTTTGACTTACTGCTTTACAAAGGGAGCACCTCTTTTGTGCTCCCCTCTCCCCACATGTAGCACAGTAGTCAGCATCTACAATCGCCATCTGACCTGTTACGGCCTGGTTCAACACTGAGAACGCTGTTGGTTCATTGCCCTAAAAATAAGATATAAGTGTGTCTTAAAGTTACAACAACATTATCCCTCATTGATCCTTTTTGCTAAAAATGATATCCTATATACTACACTTCAGTTCTCTGATATGTTCTTCACTTACAATCTCTACTGGTGCAATGCTCCTCACCAGCTGCTGAAGGAGCGTGGCCTCACAATAAGGAAACTTCCTGATACAGTCCCGAATGAACTTCTCTTGGTACTGTGGGAAGCCATCGCTGTCTCTCCCCTTCAGCAGGCTGGGACGCAGGTCACGGATAACAAAAAAAGACATAACATCTCTTAAAGCTTTAAATTCCAAGTTTGCTCTCAATGGTTTTTCCTGTACCATTGTACAGGGTGTGTTGTTCCTAGTGGTTCCTTCCTTTATTATTTGTTGTAGATATTTTGGGTCCCGAGAGGATGAACCTCTGCATTATTAAGCTTCCATCCTCAGACCAACATTTCACATCTCACATTCTAATGTGCAGATTACCATCAAAGTAACAGAGTAACACAGTCAGCAGTTGCAACACCAGCAGTAGCTGTGACACAGAGCTCAAGGAGGATATCACGGTGTTCTACATCTGAGCTTACAAGCTAACCAGGTGAACACATGTTCACATGTACTGCATGGGGGAGAGAGACCACAGTATGGCACGGTGGAAGACTGAGAGATACCAGTCTATCTGAGAGATTGCAGTTCTCACAGATGCAGTTTGTTTATTAATATAAGATAATCCTTTATTGATCCCCAGAGGGGAAATTCCAGTGTTGCCACAGCGCAAGACAGAAATGAGAATAAGAAAATAAGAAAAATAAAGTAAAATAAAATGGATGTTAAAAGAGTAAAATTAAATGAAGTACACAAGAACAATGAAAGACAAGTTACAAGGTAAGAGAAAAGTTAAAGTGACATGGTATATGATTAATTGCAGCGAGTCTAGAATAGAATAAACAGCATATACCACAAATATAATGCAGTATATGACTTGGTGACCGGTAGTGTAGTATGAGCTGTAACATATAGTATAAGTGCAATGTAACAGTAATAATAATAGAATACTACTACTACTACTACTACTACTACTACTACTACTACTACAATAGCATAATAACATAATAGAAATAGGTATAGCAGTATAATGAAATTCATTGTAAATAAAATAATTTGATATGTAAGTCTAGTTTAATATATAAAGATATATCAACTATAGCAAAGAAACTAAATGAATCAGTCCAACAGAGGGAGTGGTGAGAGCGTCTGGAGTGTGCCAGACAATCCAAAGTGACAGCAAACAGAGCTCAGAAGGGAACCTAAAAATTTAAATAGAAAACACAAGAACCTAAATCACACACATCAACTAAGTCAAAAGCACCATGTGATTGGCAGCCATGCCCCTGGTCATGGAAAATGGCAGTGTCTAGCCAAAGATGTGACCTGCTATATGTGTGCAGGAAAAGGACAGTCCAGTAAACTGTGCAAATCAGCAAAAGCAATGCATGTAGCAGAACTAGCAAGAACTGGCATGGCATGTCATTTGGGTATGATTATAATTAAACACATTTTCGTTGATACTTGGTAAGCGCCTCCCTAGGAAGGTTTTTTAGGCACATTTAGCTGTGAGAAGGCCTCAGGAATACACAGGACTAGGTGGAGGGATTATATCTCCACCCTGGCCTGGGAACGTCTAAGGATCCCCCAGTCAGAGCTGGTTAATGTGGCTCGGAAATGGGAAATTTGGGGTTCCCTGCTGGAGCTGCTGCCCCCCGCGACCCGACCCCGGATATGTGGATGACGATGGAATGGATTGTTGGTACCTGTCTCAGATCAATCTGAAGCAGGTACTACTACTATAAAATACTACTACTAAAGTTTCTGCTAAGATTATCGTTCAGCACACGTTTTCCATTAACCCAATTATTCCCACGCTGGATGACTTTCCCTTTCCCGAAAGTAAAGTATGTTGATGCCTGCCAGGTTTCAGGTGTAAATGTGGACAGAGATTAGTTCTGAAAACTGTGCTGAAATGCTCTTGATGACAGATATTGGTAGTAATGCCTTATGTGGCTTTCACACCGCTGAACGGTAAATCGCACACTCCAGTCATTTCAACAAGGGGAAGGTGGCAGTTGCATGTGAACGTGCACAGATTCTGCTCTGCCAGAGTTCAACACGCTGAACTTCTGGCGGTAACCAGCGAGTGGCAGGAGCCGCTTTTAAAAACTCTTTGCTCTTTTGAGAAACACTCTTGCAGGTAGGCAACTGTCAGTAGTCTATAGAGTTTTTGTGAAAAGAGACTAGCCTATACCACCCAGCACGATTTCAAACCATTAATTTAATTTTTGAAATGTGCTAGTTCACTCACATAACCTGTGAGATCCCGGTAGTCCAAGAGTGCACTACACCTGAACCCTTGTTCCTGTCACCCTATCAGACATCAGAGCATCAAAATGATCCCAATGATAGAATAATAAATAAATCTCAGCAGAAGATATTCCCAACACATCATCATAATACACAACAGAAAATGCATGGTGTCTCAGCATTATTATGAATCAGATAAGGCAATTCTGAAAAATGCTTCAATAGTACCCTTAAAGGCAACCATGCTACAACACCAACTCCCACTATGGTTTTGGTATTTATCATGATTACTGTAGCTGAGTGTTGGACTGCTATGGGTTTCCTCCAACCCGGTCTCACGCCAGGTCGTGAAATAGTCACGTTATTTTGATTTATTAATTTGTGTACAGGTCACGATTTTTTACGTTTATTTTGTGTACACGCCACGAATTTTGAACGTGTACAGGTCACGATTTTCAAACCTGCTCTGGGGGGACGCAACAACGGGTAAAATGAGGCGCCACACGCCGGCCACAACAACAGGACGGACCGCCACATGTGGGACGCGCATACCCTCATATGATGAGGGTATGAAGAGGGTGGCTTGGTTTGATCGACAGAACATGACCATATCAAGATAAGAGGAGAGAGAGTCATAAGATGGGATGCCAAGACTATACAAAAGTGTGCAATGGTCAAAAAGAGAAAGGACCGAGCCCTTAATAGCAATCCACATATTGATATAAACACTATTATGCCGGTAACTTGATGCTGATCTACCCATCAGCTGTAATCAGTGAAAGCAACTATAAAATAAAATGAGTTCTGGGAGTGCTGCTGCTCCTGTATTCAGAGGACACACTCAGAAGCCTCACCTCTTAACAAGTGCGTCCAGATTGTCATCTTGTTTGTGTAGGAAGGCCAGGCATTTCTGCAGCACACAGCTGATGTAATGCATCTTCATGGCCAGGACCTCATTTATGTCTTCCTGCTTCACACACTGCTCACACAGCATGTCCATCACCTGGTAACACTTCTCCAGGGCGGTCATGTCCACCAGCACAGGGTGCTCCTTCACCAGCAGGACTATCTGACAGATTGGACAGGTGGTTAGACAAAACATTTCTGGACGGAATAATGTCATTGATTGAGACAGGGAGGACAGTACATAAGCAGATCACCAAGTTCATAAGCATTCATCCTCTGGTAACCAAGGATATGTGCACTGTAAAAAAGTACAGACCCATTTAGTTATGTCCACTTATTTCTTATTTTTAACTGAACAAGCTTATACAAGTTTTGGATTTTGAACACAACTTTATGAGCTTTTGAAAGTTAAACTTGCATGTATTCATTGGGTCAACTATTTACATTTTTTTATCAGATATGTATGTGTTGATTGAACTTGGGTATGTTGTATGTAAGTTATCAGTTGAAAAAAAAAGTGCATGTTGCAACAAAAATGGTTGACTTGTGATTTTAAAATAACCTGTCTTGACGGCATAGTTAAAGCATGGACACAATAAATTAATTATACACCGCAGATAAGTGATGTAGCCTATGCAAATTTCTACTATAATATAACACGTGTTGTGGCAAACAAGAAAGCATTAGTACCTGTCAAAGGCTTGTGAATTGTGAATTTGGCATTTCACTTTCTTCTCAAATTGAAATGTACTTGAAAAGTACTTTTCAAAAGTAAAATGTTTAGCTCCGCCCACATTTAGCCCAACCCCAATCTACGTATTGCAGTCAGGTGCAATTGGTTCATTGGCTGGTCAATTCACATGATGCAAGGCGGTAAATAGAGTTGTGTTAAAATTTGCTGAAAAGTTTGCAATTTGTTCAAAATACAAATGTAACTTTATGAATTCTGTTTATTAATGTGTGCTTAGAATGTAGTGTTTTGTTGCCTGGTAATAGTCATTGTTGTGCTGGTTTACATTTGTAACCATGAGTTAAGTGACTGTTATGTTTGATAAGAAGAGCTGGAGTATTGCAGCATTAGACTCTGAGCAGTAATAGGCTTCCTTCAGCCATTAATCTGCAGTGTGTCCCAAGTGACAAAAGATCGGTGGATTTAGAGGGACTCCTATTTCGCACAGGGCATTGGGGCAGCTGCACCCAAGCACCCACACTATCTCTGCTATAAATGTGGTTATGTTATTATAACTTTAAACTGTGAGTTGTAATAAAGTAGAAAAGTATGTCTGTTATACTAAGCAAGTAAGGTTTCTTGCATTATTAAAGAAAGAAAATTATTTATTTTAACTTAAAGTATGAAGTTAAAACCAAGTAATACAAAGTTAAATCAACTAAAATAACAATTTTAACAAAACTAGAACACTGTAGTTACATCAACCTCATTAACTTTAATTTCTAAGTTGAAACAAAAGCAGTCTTCAAGTTGAGTGAACTTTGATTTTCAAGGCTGAAGGTGAACTTGCATTTCCAAGTTAAACTAACATGAAATTTATTACAGTGTGTGATCTTTTAGTAAAAACATTAGTCTGCTTAAGTTGAAAGTATAAGTTCAATTGCTGCCTTAAAAACATGAGTACACCTAACTTGAAAAGACAATTGGTATGAACACAGTTAGTTGAAAAATGTGGGTTTTTTTTGTTTGACAAAAGGAAGCAAGTTTCCTTGAATATACAATGTAAGATAGATGGTTGTTTTAACTCACAGTATCAAGTTCTAACAATAAATGATCATTAATTAAACATATTCTATAATCTAACTTTGTGGGTTGAAACTACACTATTCTTGATGTTGGCTTTACTCACATTTTTAAGGCAGCAATTCAACTTAAATTTTTAAGTAGAACCACCCTGGTAATTTTTACAGCGTGTACCACGTTATTGCAATCCATCCAGTAGTTGTAGAGAAATTTTAAACTAAATAAAAATAGCAACCTCATGGTGATGCTAAGGGAAAACTCAGGGATCAGTAGGCTTTATCCTCTGGGGAACACAAATCCATCCAGAGTTGTAGAGAAATTGCCATCCATTCTAGTTGAGCTGTTTTTATATTCTCTTTAACAAATGTTTTAATTGTTTTAACTGCTCTTCAATATTTTATGTAGGCACTTTGAATTGCTCTGTTGCTGAAATGTGCTTCTATCCATAAATTGCAGGAGTGTGTGTGTGTGTGTGTGTGTGTGTTATGCGCATATCTCTAGAACCATTAGTCCGATGGATTTCAACCTTGACAGGTGTCTTGCTACGGGCACAAGCAAGTGCAGTGCCAAGTTTGATATTGTTTGGATTAGAATTGTAAAAGATATCATTAAATATATAGGTAAAAGAAGCATACATTGGTTTTTGCCGCTCTAGCCGCTGGCCCCTCTCACACTGCACAGAGAGGGTCGAAGAAAGCAGCGGAGCTTTGGCAACTAAAATGTGAAATACACCTCAGACCCACAAAAATGTGCAAAATAGCACTACTTTGGACTGTCTTGTCTTTATTCTGACTTGAATAAACAAACAATTCCCGAATTTAAGGACGTTTCAAAATCCCACACATGCAAAGCACAACCAGCTACAGACAACAAGTGGCAGACAGAGTGTGATGCCACTTATCTTTAAACACTGCTGTCAGTATTACATATTGCACCTTTAACTTCTACCAAAGTCCTTTTCTGGTAAGATGCTTGTTACTCAAGTTTTGCTTTTTTTAATGGTAAATTTTGTGGATTTTGTGGGTTTGTATGAATTAAGTATTACGGTCACTGTTCACGAGCTAAGAACTCAGAACTGAAGCTGAATAAAGTGATGGCTATCTTCTTTCCGAAGGGAGTTTTCCCTTTTGGACATGGATATGGAAGGTCCCCAGAGGTTGCATCCTAATGACACATTTCATCGAGTGCCACCAGCACGTCAAAGTGTTCACATGTACCGTGCATGTACAGTCACCTGCAGTAAACTTGTTATGGGAGCGGGCCTCACCTTGACCGGGTTCAGGTTGGTGGTCATGATGACCTTATGTAGGGGTCCTGCCAGCCGGGGGGGGAGCCGGGGCTCCTTCTCCAGCCCCTGTGGTTTGGTGTAGTACTCCAGCTTCGCCCGCGAGAAGAAGTTGGTGATCACCGTGACACAGTCGTGCTGGCCTGGAAGGAGAGTGTCCAGGTTAAGATGATAAGAGATGCACCCCCTCCCCCCAACACACACACACACACACACACACACAGTCAGCATAGTGTGAGCCTGTCTCACCCACAAACGCTGCCATCTGAGCAGCAGTACGACCCACAGAGTTCACCATCTCCGTCTCTGCTCCTGCGTCCAGCATCATGGACGTGATGTCTGTCTTCCCTGGAGCATGCGGGTCAGTCATTTTCTTTTTAGAAATATAACACTACATTGCACCAACAATTCTTTTTCTAAACTAAAATGACAAAGAATGTTAGTGTAACCACATTTAAATTCATCTAAACTTCAAGAGAACCGTAGATAAAGGTAAAAAGCGGAGTGACACACACACACAGGTGTACCTGACAGGCCAGCGAACATGAGAGCAGTGTATCCATATTCATGCTGGTTGCAGTTGACATCAGCCCCATGCTGCAGCAGCAGACGGCATATGTCGGCCTTGCCCTTATAGGCTGCATGCATCAGGGGAGTCATGCCATACTTCAGAAACACAGGAGAGAGGCAACATTACATGAGCAGTTAGTTTATATATTTGCAAAGAAGCAAGCCAGGTATTTACTCAAAGCAGCATTAATCCAGGTGTTTGATCCCAACAAGCTGAAAATACAACATTGATATATTATTATCACCTTATAAAGTTGATATGGCGTACACATCAGCCAACACAGAGCAACATGAGCAACATGCTCATTCATCAGGAGTTTTGTTTGTGTCCACCTGATGAATGTCAGTCCAATATTCTCTCTCTTTTAGCTCTGCTTTGGTCTCCAGCAGCTCCGCACAGTAACCGCTTCCTGTGTATGCTTTCCAAGTGTATGTGTGTGTGTGTGTGTGTGTGTGTGTGTGTGTGTGTGTGTGTGTGTGTGTGTGTGTGTGTGTGTGTGTGTGTGTGTGTGTGTGTGTGTGTGTGTGTGTGTGTGTGTGTGTGTGTGTGTGTGTGTGTGTGTGTGTGTGTGTGTGTGTGTGTGTGTGTGTGTGTGTGTGTGTGCCGCCTCAGCTGATCCTGACACTCAGACAGTCTGGAGTGGCGTGATGCTATTATCACAGCTCTCAACCATATGGCTCCATCACAATGAATAACATATGTTACCGTGACATAACTGACATTGTGGGTGAGTTCATTTTGTAACATGAGCCTCCTGTAATTCCGTATCACTTTGAGCACCACAAACCAGAACATGAGAGTGAAGCAGGGCTGTGGTAGAGTTTCTCAACCTTGGGCTGGGGCCCACACAGGGTTACTTCAAATGACCGTACCTCGTCCAAACAGTTGACTCGTACTTCTTTGCTAGCGAGCAGCTGGGCAGCTTCCTGTACATCACCTGCAGACCAAAGCAGACACAGTCAGAATGTGGGCAGCAACACAGAGTGCACAAAGGATGGATGTCTAAATGAACTTACATCAACACAATTCATACATGTATACATACATATATATATATATATATATATATATATACACACTATCTAACAAAAGTGAGGACACCCCTCACATCTTAGTAAATATTTCATTTTATCTTTTAACGGGACAACACTAGAAGAAATTACACTTTGCTACAATGTAAAGTATTAGGTGCACAGCTTGTATAACAGTGTAAATGTGCTGTCCCCTCAAAATAACTCAACACACAGCCATTAATGTCTAAACCGCTTGCAACAAAAGTCAGTACACCCCTTTGTTAAATTCCCATAGAGGCAGGCAGATTTTTATTTTTAAAGGTCAGTTATTTCATGGATCCAGTATACTATGCATCCTGATAAAGTTCCCTTGGCCTTTGGAATTAAAATAGCCCCACATCATCACATACCCTTCACCATACCTAGAGATTGGTATACTTTCCATAAAATCATCTCTAAATGCAAATCAAACCAGCTATTAGGCTAACGGACATAAAACCATGCCAATCTCTAGGTATGGTGAAGGATATGTGATGATGTGGGGATATTTTAATTCCAATGGAAAAGGGAATTTTATCAGGATGCATAGTATGCTGGATCCAAATAACTGGCCTTTAAAAATAAAAATCTGCCTGCCTCTATGGGAATTTAACATAGGGGTGTACTGACTTATGCCCCCTGTATGTTAAGGAAGAACATTTATTTTTTTTACGATACATTATTCATTCACAAAGAAAATTGGTGTCTTTAAATATCAGATTTTTCCTCATTTTTTTAATTAAGGCATTAAGATCAATTTCCAAAAGATGATTTTTTTTCCCTCTTTTTAATCAACTTTAGCATGGGTATCCTAATTTTTTCACATGACTGTATTTTGAGGGGACAGCACATTTAATACTTAAATGAAATATTTACTAAAATGTGAAGGGTCTACTCACTTTTGTGAGATACTGTATATATATATAAAGCGTGTAAAGTGTGTAAGAGAGCAGTGCTCACCGGTGGCGATCAGCTGCAGGATCTTCCTCTCCGACGCTGACAGATCTCCTCTCTGAGGGGCAGCCATGCTCTCCAGTCACCTCTGCTCTCCTCTCACAGTTAGAGTCTACAGGTAGACTGGTACACTGCAGTGGACACAACCCTGGAACATACCACTGTCCCACACACAGGGGGGGACTGATCTGCGGGATGAAATAGTAGTCAATTATCTAATGATTATCTAATCAAGATGATACTGCAAGATGGAAGGATATAGAAAAGACTTTGATTACAGACGTCTATTTTAGTGTTTTAGTGTTTAGTGTGAATATTATGGTTATTATTTCATCTTGTCTTAATTTTTCTAATGGAGGGGTGATAAAGAGCGGGGGGTTCTGTGTGGGGGGGATTCATGTTGTGAGATGTATGTTCTGTGTTGTTTTTCAACTAATAAAAACTGTTAATCATAAAAAAAACAGACTTCAATGTTTCCCGGAACTCAAAACTCCTATGGTGCGATTTTGATGCTACCAAACGATCACCTCCCATTAGCATTCCATTGACTCCCATTCATTTTGATGCTACCAAATGATCACCTCCCATTAGCATTCCATTGACTCCCATTCATTTTGATGCTACCAAATGATCACCTCACATTAGAATTCCATTGACTCCCATTCATTTTGGCGTCACTTTGACAGCAAATAACTTTACATCTGAAGCGTTTAAAGACTCTATTTGGCCGTTGTTTATTTCTAAAGAAACAGGACAATGTATAAAAGGCTCCATTACCTCGTATCTCACGTTATGGCTCGGTAGCAGAAGATTTTGTAAAAATAGGTTAACGATTATGTCATAACCACGCAACTTACTGTCGCACAGTAGAGGAATTACCACATAGTACAGGAGAAGCTCGCAGGCAGTTTCGACTTAAGTTTAATAACTAATGTTAACTAGCATTTTAGTTAGCAATAATTAGCCTGTGCCCATGTTATCTCCTTACATATACCTACGCTCTCTGTCTCTGTAAGATTGGGAATGATTGAGATTTCTCTTGGCACAGCTACCAGAAGACTTCCAACTTTCAGACACGTTGCTCACGTCACATTTACTTTGTCTCTCTCAGTTGGAGGCTGCTCAGTAACGCTCAGCACTCACCAGAAAAGTGACTTCTAATATCCTTCACTGGTCTCCGTCCAGAGACACGGGATCTGTTGGTCCAGTTTATATACTGTCGATGGGTTCACCGTCTGATGGTCAGAGGACGTTCAGACAGCTTTGGTGGCGGCAGCAGAAACCCACACCCAGACAGGAAAACATAGGTTACATATTAGAGGAATGTCTCCTCGCTACTCCCTTGAACCGGAAGTTGTTCGGGCCCTCCTTCGTGAGGAGCCCGGATGGAAGAGCGAGGATAAAGGATGGAGGAGGGATCTCAGAGGAGCTATGAGCGAGGATACAGAGAGGAGGGGAGGAGGGAAAGCAAGTGGAGGAAACACGGATGGACAGATGGAAGGAAGCTGAGACGTACCAATGGACTTTTTATGTTAAGCACATGGCTACTAACATCACACAGCGACTCCACTTCCTGTTGGTTCTCAGGAGAGAGCAACCTGCAGGAGAGGCTGCTGCTGTCCATCCACAGCGTGGAGGAACTGTTCAGCAGAACATCCTGCCCTGGACCACCATCTGTGACCCCTGCTTCCCTCTGGTGGACACTTCATGTCCATCCAGTCACAGACAGACTCCGACTCAGCCGTATCCAGAGCCATACACTGACACTACCATACTCACACTACAGTCCATATTTATTGGCAACAGTTTAACCTGTATATTACCTCATATTACCTGTTTTTTACCTGTATATTATCTGTATTTTACCTGTATACAGGGCCACTTACAGGTTAAATCAATAATTTTTATTCCCATTTTTAATTCGTCTTTGATATATGTGAATATGTGTGTGAATGGACCATCACGATTGGTTCTACTCTGTGCAATGACAATAAAGGAAGCCTCTTCTCTCCCATATGTTTTACAGCTCTGGGTGATAAGACAATTTCAGGCTGTTGCTCATGATGTCCCAACTAGCTGATGTCACAGATATCACACTGTCACCTGCCCCAACACTGTGTGTGTGTGTGTGTGTGTGTGTGTGTGTGTGTGTGTGTGTGTGTGTGTGTGTGTGTGTGTGTGTGTTTCAGAGGAAATAACAGTACTTCTGTATAGCTAATCAGCTCTGAAGTCCGTCCCTCACTGAGTCATATTCTGAGCAGGCGTCAAGTTAAAGCAGATGATCACACTAACACCGGCATTTCATAATAAGAGCATGTCATTTCCCTAAATAACCGAGACAAACTTTGTGCCAGTGTTTAAATCCATTTCATTTCACTGAAGAAGGATTCTTAGTAAGCATTTTTTTTTTTATTGAACTAAGGAGTGGTTGATAGATCTGCCCCATGTCTCTGCATACATTTAGACTTTAGAATGAAATATGTGTCTTGCTGTGACTGCTGAGTGGCTGGATACTGCCTTGGTGCAGTTGTATTATAGTTAGGTAGATTCCTGGATCATCGGTTGGGTGGACAGTGCTGAGGTAAGGAGGACAGCAGCACAGACTCTTTGAAAGATGTCACCAAACCATTTCTATAAATGTTCCTGGGTGATGTCAGCCTTGACAGGATCAATGACCTGTCTTGTGAAGGCTACAGGCCATCTCAAACCCTTTATCATGCAGGCTACTGAGAACACATGTCACATCCAAAGCAAACAGAAGCAAGTGTTGTAACTGAGTTATCATCTTTTCTACAGGCTGTTACTGGATCCTTTTTTTGTTGCTTTAACAGCGTTTAAAAGTTAATTGTATTCAGATCAACTGATGTGCCATTATAAAGAGAAACACTTTTTTTTCTAAAGACACAAGTTGTCATGTTCTTGACACACTTTTATTTATTTTGCCTCTATTTTATTATTGTGTTTTTTTTTGTTTTATTTTCTGCAAGTTTCGATTTGATGTGAAAAATGAAAATGTGTGTGGGAATCATTACACTTAACCAAGTTAAGTAAACCAAATGATGTGAACTCTAAAACTCTTCCACATATTTAGCAGAGGCTTCAATAGTTCTTTACAGGAAACATACTGTAAAATGATCATACAGTGAGTGGAAGGCCTTCCCACGCTGAAGGTCTGATTCTGGTTTCAAAGCCTTGTCCGAGCAGTAATACAACCGTGGTGGATGAATACTCATACTCATAACTCATTTATTCACTTTATTTATATTTGTTTATCTTTGAAAGTAGTCAAAACTAAATATATACAGAGTCTAAAACTAGGTTTAAGCAGCTTATAAAAAGCTAGAGAATGTACAGTGTAGACAGCCAGCCAGCCTAATGGTAGCCACAGCCCTGTCTGCCATCCTACTGAAGTCAAGCTAAAACTGTCCCATGATGACAAGCCTTTATTTTACACTATCCAAGGTTCCTCTGCAAGGTTTTATGGGGTCTGGCAGCCCTTTTTATCTTACTTGAATCTTCATTGGCCAGTATAATATAATCAGTACTATTATGTTTATTATCCCCCCCCCCCCCCTTTTTTTGCTTTAGGGATGTGTATGTTGATATGTGTATAAATATGTAGATCTAGAATTAATGTTATATGTGGTTCTGTGTAATTGTGATTGTTGCAAAAAGGGAAAAATCAATACAAATATTTGTTTAAAAGGACATGTCTTTATTTTGAAGGCTAAACAAGTAACTTCCGGTACACTCCGGTTTTAGTGTTGTCCCGTTCTTTCCAGGTTAGACCTGCTGCTGAGCGACCGTCTATTCCTGCGGGCTTTTGTTTCTCTGGATTTTTTTTTTTTTTTTTCTCTGGAGCCTAAATATTTATTGAAAGGCTTTTTTTTAAGGATTGATTCCATTATTTATTTGAGCAAGAAAGATGGGCTGCGCTGGATTCACCTGCTCCAAACACTCCCTGTGCGTGCTCAACATCCTCTATGTGGTGAGTAGCACACATACCGTTAGGCTACCATATGGGCTCTAACAGATCTGCTCTCATCAATGATTCACCGTGGAATGCTCACTGTAGGCCTATCCACCATCACATTCAGCGAATGACAAACTCACGTTCATCCAGCTGCCTGCTTTCTTCCAGATGGGAGGCCACGCAGCGTTTAAGGCTGACATGGTTTCCTTCCAGGACATTTTATGGCGTTACAGAGGACGTCCTGTCCTGTCCGTCAGCTCTTATCACCGCTGCTTTATCAACCTCAACTAGGCTATAGGTGTGTGTGTGTGCGTGTGTGTGCTTGTTTAACGATATTTGTGGGGTCCAAAAACCGGGAGTCCAGTATACTTGTGGGGTCCCGACAGCTTTGTGGGGCCAAAATGCTGGACCCCACAAGTTTAAAGGGCTGTTTGAGGGTTAAGGCTTGGTTGTAAGATAAGGGCTAGAAATAGGTTATGGTTAGGGTGAGGGTAAGGGTTAAGGTTAGGCATTTAGTTGTGATGGTTAAGGTTAGGGTAAGGGGCTAGGGAATGCATTATGTCAATGACGGGTCCCCACAAAGATAGTGCCAGAAACCTGTGTGTGTTCGTGTGTGCGTGCGTGCGTGCGTGCGTGTGTGCGTTGCCCAAACAGGTTCCAACAAGGTTTTATTCCATAGTTCAAATGTGTCCCAATCATGATGTCATAATGATGTCATTCGCATTATCCGTTATCTGTAGATAAACTTCATGAAAGTGTAATACTAAAGGATGAGGTCACATTATTTCAAGTCAACACTTGGATGCTCATATGCACATTGATGGTGTTGTTGGTGGCTGTAATTGTCCCTGGTGTCCATGCCGGCAGTGTACAGTGCCCTTCTGATGCATTCCAACGCCAGTCACTGGGGATACGATCCACAGCAGCCCTCAGTGCAAATGCATTGGAAAGAACAGTTGAAGCCAATGTGAGGCTTAGGGCTGGGCCTGGGTATCGCTCAAAAAGGTACCGATACCAATACCAATACCGTGACTTTGACACCGGTCCCTAAACGCTACTTTTTTTCAATACCAATTCTCAAAAAGAAAAAATTACAACATTACACATAACGGCACAAATCTTTTTATTTATTTTTTAGCTCCTGCTATGTCAGCCCGTGTCTGTGTGACGTAGAGTTCTTCCTGCGTGACTCTACGACGTGTAACGTTAGACAGCCACTCACAGACATTATTAGAGCTTGGTAGTAGAATGCTGCGTGCTTATTGGCTTGCTGGCGCTGATGATATTTACTCCTTAGGTATTGAAATTGGGTATTGAATGACGAGGCATTTTTTGATACTCGATACTAGGCAATTTGGTCGGTGCCTAAAAAGTATTGAATTCGGTACTCAGACCTAGTGAGGCTTCAGCAGTTTGACAAATTAAGTGAGATGTCTTTGTCAGACATATGATACAAACAAATAGTCCTACATCAGACACCGACAGACATCACACACTACAATACACCCCTTGGATATGACCAGGCCAGCTGGACATCTAGTTTATTTTGACTGATTTAAGGCTTTTACGGCTTATGGTACAAAAGAGAATTTGGATCTGTTCTTGGTCAGAAGGGGTGGGCAGACCAAGAACAGATCCAAATTCTCTTTTGTAACACAAGCTTTAGGAGCCTTATTGATGATGTTTCACAGTACAAAGTCCTGCTCCTGTGGAGTGCAATAACAGCTGTGTTTCCATAGACTTGTGGACATGCGGGAGCATGCTGACCAATCAGAGCAGACTGGGCTTCTTAAGGAGGGGGGTTTAAAGAGACAGCGCTCCAGCAGAGCGTCTCTGACAGAGGGTGAATACAGGTGCAGCAGGCATGGGCAGTATGAGAAAGATAGTGTTTTTTGAACATTAAAGCATGTAAACATGTCCTAGTACAAACACAAAATACAAGAATGAACCTGAAAACAGTATATAATAGGTCTCCTTTAAGGTATCAAGAACAGTGGCCCAGATACAGCCAAAGTTTGAGGGGTTTCTTCCTAACAGAATACAGTATTTTCTCAGGAGTACTATAGGATACAAGTTCATTGATCCAGTGTTTCCAAACTGGGGATTTTTCAGATTGCCAGTTTTTAAGTATTATTTATTTTTTTGGCTGCAGTGCTTGCAAGATAAAATATTTCTCATGATGAGTCATCAGCCAGTATCCAGACTTTAGTTTCAAAGTAAAAATGAGATTTCAAGATTTCAGAAACTATTGCGATAACATATTTTCAAAAAGCCGCCAGGACCGGCCAGCTCCAGAGGATGTGAAGAAGACATTCTACATCTCTGACACATGGCCCAGAACCAGGCACTATTCAGCTACTGCAGTTTATAGGGAGTATAGTATGGTCTGTGTCAAATGTCTGTGTTTGGTGGCCACCAATACAGATTTTTCTCGGAGACCATCATCATAAGAACACTCTAGGTCCTTTATTGAAGAACTATGATATGCTAGGGCCCTATGTAGAAGTAAGTCTGGTATCAAGCAACCACATTTCCAATGGGGATTTCCTCAGGGTAACACTTTACAATAAGGTACACAAAAATGTAAGTAGTTAATTCAATTCAATTTTATTTATAGTATCAAATCATAACAAGAGTTATCGCAAGACTCTTTACAGATAGAGTAGGTATAGACCACACTCTATAATTTAAAAAGATCCAGCAATTCCAGTAATTCCCCCAAGAGCAAGCATTTAGTGCGACAATTCAATTTCAATTCAATTTTATTTATAGTATCAAATCATAACAAGAGTTATCGCAAGACTCTTCACAGAAAGAGTAGGTCTAGACCACACTCTATAATTTACAAAGCCCCAACAATTCCAGCAATTACAGTGATTCCCTCAAGAGCAAGCAGTGCGACAGTGGCGAGGAAAAACTCCCTTTTAGGGAGAAACCTCAGCCAGACCCAGGCTCTTGGTAGGCGGTGTTTGACGGGCCGGTTGGGGGTGTGATGAACAGGGTCCAATAATAGTCACAATAAAGATAATGGAACTATGACTAGAAATAGTAGTTGTAGTAGTTCATTCAGTTTGTTGCTCTCTGCAACCTCACCGCTAGATGTCACTAAATCCTACACACTGCTCCTTTAATGCTGTAGGAAGGGATTACAGTGTGGCCATGAGCAATAACTATGATAACTCTTTCATGGAAATATTATACATATTGTCAGTGAGCTGAAGTTTAATCATCACAGTCATGGTGTGATCATTCAGAATGGTGTAATATATGTCCTCTGGTCATATATGCTACTGTCTGTGACTATGATAGTAAATAATTTAACACAAGCTGGTGTTTGTCACAGTACGGTACAGTGTCCGGTGCAGTGGACAGTACGGTGTGCAGGGCAATGTACAGTATGGTGTCCGGTGCATTGGACGGTACGGTGTCCGGTGCATTGGACGGTACGGTGTCCGGTGCATTGGACAGTATGGTGTCCAGTGCATTGGACGGTACGGTGTCCGGTGCATTGGACGGTACGGTGTCCGGTGCATTGGACAGTATGGTGTCCAGTGCATTGGACGGTACGGTGTCCGGTGCATTGGACGGTACGGTGTCCGGTGCATTGGACAGTATGGTGTCCAGTGCATTGGACGGTACGGTGTCCGGTGCAATGTACAGTATGGTGTCTGGTGCATTGGACAGTACGGTGTCCGGTGCATTGGACAGTACAGTGTCCAGTGCAATGTACAGTATGGTGTCCGGCGCATTGGACGGTACGGTGTCCGGTGCATGTGACGGTACACTGTCCGAAAAATATGGAGAAAAAAAATAATCATGATTATTTTGGTCAATATTGAAATCACGATTATTTAACACAAGTACTCATTAACATTTGGATATAATGGATAGTGTCCAGGGTATAATCTGTTAGTGTCCTTTATCTCACAGAAAGAGTCTTTGGATCAGAATAAAATCTGTTTTACTACTGTGAGTCGGTTCAGCTTTACAGATATCACACATAACGTTACACAGCTAATCAACAGGTCCACGGACACAATGAATGTGCATCTCACATCACATGTTCACTCACTATGACCACCACTACTGTCATTACTAAACATTGTGCCAAAATATCAACACTAATGTCACGTCAGTGGGCTTATTTGCTAGCTAACCGTAGGAAAAATCCAGCACATAGACGGTACCTTAAAGTAACGTTATGTGAAACAGGTGATTTAACGTCCCTGTTCATTACAGTTTAACAACAAATCTAAATGCTGAGGGAACATTACTATGTTTTTTCATGTTGTTTTTGAACAGTAGGCCTATGCACCCCCACTAAGCTGGAAAAAGTTTTAAACAGTAAGTGAATACAGCATGTCGGGGGAATATGCCTTTAGACAGTATACTACAGCCGGGGGGGCAAAGGCAGAAGGGACCGCAGAGTTAGCTAACGTTAGCTGTTCCCAGACAACTGAGTTGGTTTTGCCTTTCTTTGCTCACCAAACGTTGCTGCCATCTTTACTCGCGGTGAGTTTTTAAATTCCAGCGGATGATATACACAAGACTTGCCTCCCTGACTTCGGGAGGGGCGGATGTGCGCATGCGGATGTGCCCATGCGCGTGTCATTCAGAACACAAGACAAAATAAGAGTGTTCTTGCAAAACAGAACATAGCAAAATAATAGTGTCCGGTGCAATGTACAGTACGGTGTCCGGTGCAGTGGACGGCATGGTGTCCAGCTTGTCCCTCACTTCCTCTCACTGCTGCTGCTCAGTCACACATCACACAGAGTTGATATGAAGCTGACCCAGATGTTGGTCTTCCTGACACGGTTTCATCCTCACCACTTTCATCACTTTTATTTGCAGTGCTACTACTATTATTTCTAGTCATATTATCCTCATTGTTACTATAAGTGCCACTGTTCATCATACCAACTGCTATAATTATTATGAATCATATTTCTGTATATCTGTATCTGTGTCTCTGTGTCCCAACCGGCAGCGGCAGATGGCCGCCCACCAAGAGCCTGGATCTGTCCGAGGCTTAAAGGAAGTTTTTCCTCGCCACTGTCGCACCAAATGCTTGCTCTTGGAGGGAATTGTTGGCTCTTTGTAAATGATAGAGTGTGGTCTAGACCTACTCAATCTGTAAAGTGTCCTGAAATAACTCTTGTGATTTGACACTATAAATAAAATGTTTGTATGTGTGTGTGTGTGTGTGTCTGTGTGTGTGTGTGTGTGTGTGTGTGTGTGTGTGTGTGTGTGTGTGTGTGTGTGTGTGTGTGTGTGTGTGTGTGTGTGGTGTGTGTGTGTGCGTGTAGATGGTGAGCCTGCTGATGATCGGCATCGCGGCGTGGGGGAAGTGTTTGGGTCTGGTCTCCAGTTTCCAGGTGGTGGGGGGCATCATCGGCGTGGGCGTCTTCCTGTTCTTCGTGGCGCTGGCCGGCCTCATCGGGGCCATGAAGCATCACCAGGTCCTGCTCTTCTTCGTATCCTTCACACTGCTCCTGCTATGGCTGGTAGCCCTGCCATTTGCTTCACTACTTCTATAGGATGGTAATGAATCATATGTTTGAACATCACTTATGATGTCAACACCCAGAAGCACCCAGATAGACAAGATATAGAGAAGCGGTTCTGTGGGTGTCTGTGAATGTGACGTCAGAGCGTTGGAGTGTGGCAGTGGATCTGTTCTCTGAGAGCTAAAGCTAAGTTGCCCGACTCAGAGTCATCAGATCGCTGTACCGTTCACGCTACACAGCTTGTCTTGTGATCGGACGCAAGAAGTGACACGGAACATGATATGTTTGTTCAAGCAATCTGTGGAACCTCCCCTGTAGTCACGTTTGTTGATGTTTCTGTTGGCACACATGTTCACAAAATACAAAATGACCTTTTATAGCCTGTTTCTATCTACACTAAAGTTCCTATTGTTACAAGGTTCCCCCTCAACCTGTGTTTGGCGCTATCATTGGCTCTTGGATTACCGGACAGGTCCAGATCTCTAGATATCTGGGAGCCTCTCGGCACATCTCTAAATAGTTCACGCGTAGCGCTCAAGTCCCGATTTGCCTCTGCTTCTGGGCTTCTGTCAGGAAGCTCCATAAACAACTGGCGAGAGGAAAAGCAGGGCTAAAGTCGTGTAGTGTTAACAAGGCATCGGTCAGCTTTAGTTGATTGTTAAAGATTTGACACAAGCTTGGAGTTTTCGTTTCTTCAGAGCTTACTTCCAATGTATGTGGAGCTGTTTTCAGATCAACAACTCCTTTTAGGAATAGTTCAACATTAGCTTCAGAATCATGTCTTATTTGTTATTTACAACGCTTGAGTCAGGACATGTTTAGCCTAGCTTAGCATAAGGACTGGAAGCAGATGGAAACTGTCTGCCATGTGATAGTTCCAACTCTTTCTACCTTGAGGAGTTGGTGGTGACAGAGCTACACTAGACAACCACCCCCCCTCCTGACTACAGCTGTCCCAACTCTGTCTCCAGCTCTCTAACCTCTATGAACAGATACTGTATTTGCAGATGAATTTAGAATGTGTAGGCAACAGGACAAGATTTGGGGATCGGAAGCATTCTGTTTCCCTTTTTATAGTCTGAGTAGTATTGACCAATCACATTTGAGCAGGCTTTGGTTGCATACACAAACAGTCTGTGTGGAGCGCATAAGAGACGGAATACATTGGTCCAAACGTAATCACTTGACCCAATCGGCTATCATCTGACGACGATTAGCTTTTAATTAGCTTTTATTTATTAAAATAAAAAGACTCCCAACTCACACTCTTTTCTCGCGTCTCAAGTTGCTAATCAGACCCGGCATACAGGGGAGGAAGTCTTGGCCTGGCTATCTTCTGGCTACACCGGATCACCCCAAATGTTGGCCGTTGCCCCCAGAGGCTAAAACTTGGGTCAGGCCGAGAGCCGATGGGTTCCCAGATTGGTCAGGTTCAGACAGCAAGAGAAAAAAAAATGTAGGCTATTCCCCAAAATGTTATGCCTAAACCTAACAGTTAGCTAATATATTGTTGCTGAAGTAAAATTCTGAAAGTAACAAAGTGCCGGGCATATACATAAACACTGTTCTATGGATCTGTTAATTGTCTTGGTAATGAATATGCTTATGTTTCGAATCTACGCTCTCTTCAGCTCCGTGTTTTGGAAAATCCATTTCCATTCATGTATGCATGTGCAACCGGATCCAGAGCAGCATCGTGTTTCCCACTGTGCTCAGCGAGCCGGAGACAGCAGTCCTGCTTAACCCCTCCACTAACGCACGGTGGCCGAGGCTCAGGGACACAGCATGATGACGTGTGCATTGGTTGTTGCTCCTTGACAGTGAAGCTCAGTACATGATCGTCCTGTTCATGGTGTTTATTGTGCAGTTCTCTGTTTCCAGTGCCTGCTTAGCCATCAACAGAGAGCAACAGGTAAGATCAACTGCTTCCCTTTCTCCATGACAGCAGCTTTTAGCAGGAAAGCCCACAGTGTAACGCAGCTGTACAAGAGTGGTTACACTGAGCATACACACACACACACATCATTTAGCCACATCAATTTGTGAATCTGATTTCACCTCAAATTTTGGCAAATTGGTCCTTCATGCCTTGGCTTTATATGCAGTTGTGCCACCTCTAACCTTTGCTTTAACGCACATTTGCGGTGAAAATCGTTTGTCACTGTCGGCATGTCAATACTCGCAAGTTAGCAAGTACCTTTTCTTTCCATTGCTGCTCAGTCAAGCATCACCTGCTATCCCACAATGCTTTCCTTGTCAAGTCACTTCATCGATATAGCACAGTTTAAAACCAACCCGGCGGCTGACCAACGTGCTTTACAGAGAAACTGAAATGACAAATCACCTATACCTAAAAACAGAAAGCCAGAGAAAATAACACCCGATGGGGGGTGGTGTGGTGCGCCAAGCACAGCCTGCGCCAGGCCTCAGGAGAGTATCCTGTACATAGCACCATGTCCAGTGGCTCTAAATCCTAATCTTCTCCTGTTCCATATATACATACTCCGCGAAACGTGTCCTTTTATGTGCCGAGTTCTCTGTGTTATGTGTGTGTCCCAAAAAGACTGCACATCAGTTACTTGTTTAATGGTGCGTAACAACAGAAGCCTGACATAAACTTCACGGTTTGTTAATGTTTGCAGCCTGATGTGTTGATGTTTTCTTGGAGTAAGTGAAAGGCATGGGCTGGGCTGGGCTGGGCTGGGCTGGGCTGGGCTGGGCTGGGCTGGGCTGGGCCATGAAGGAAATCACTAAGTGAAGTAGAAGCAGACAAGATTTGATTCTGGTCTCGTTGGAACAGTGAAATGAATGTGAATTAGGGGTGTAAGAAAAATTGCTACACTTGAGTATCGCAATATTTTATTTTGCAATACTGTATTGATTTTCAAAAAGGTAATATGGAGTGCCTAGCAGTGCCTAACAGTGCCTAACAGTGCCTAGCAGTGCCTAACAGTGCCTAACAGTGCCTAGCAGTGCCAACAGTGCCTAGCAGTGCCTAACAGTGCCTAGCAGTGCCTAACAGTGCCTAACAGTGCCTAACAGTGCCTAGCAGTGCCAACAGTGCCTAGCAGTGCCTAACAGTGCCTAGCAGTGCCTAACAGAGCCTAACAGTGCCTAACAGAGCCTAACAGTGCCTAGCAGTGCCTAACAGTGCCTAACAGTGCCTAGCAGTGCCTAACAGTGCCTAACAGTGCCTAGCAGTGCCTAACAGAGCCTAACAGTGCCTAACAGTGCCTAGCAGTGCCTAACAGAGCCTAACAGTGCCTAGCAGTGCCTGACTTTTTGCTAGAAGCTAACAACGTAGCTATGGCCGAACTTTGGCCTACTTTAGCATATAAAAATGTGCTGAAAGAACCTGTAAACCAAAATCCCAAACTGGCAGTTTAATTTTCTGTGTACTGAATTGTTTACCTAAAGTAAACTTCTTTGACTTTTATGAACATCATGTCTTTTTTTAAATATTAGTTTTCTAAAATTATACTTAAAAGAAATCCCAATATATCGCCTTACGCACAATATCGAAATATATTGAATCGTGACCCATGTATCGTGACATGTATCGTATTGCCAGATTCTTGCCAATACACAGCCCTAATGTGAATAGTTAGACACAGAGGAATGAAATGCACACAGGTGATTGGCAGGGATCATCATCATCATCTTCTCTGGTTTTTGTGCTGTCAGTAATGAAGTGGAAGTGATTAGTTGAGAGCTTTGATGACACAGAGAGATTAGAACAGCTATTTATGACATACTGTATAAAAGGATCCATAGTTAACAAAGTGAGGCAGCTGTAATGCACACAGCTCTAGAAATGGGACACAGTCCAACACAGGTTTCAAGATAAGATGGTCAGACTGAGAGTATCACCATAAATATTCTTTTTATTCTGCTGAATGAAATGTATTGGAATGCGTTTAGTAATGGTCCCATTTAGACATGTTTTTAGAAAAGGTTCTACTTTGAGTAATAATTTGGGTCTGTCAACTCTTTGAAAGAGAGAATCTATACATTTACTGTAATATTTAAAATGTTGTTTAGGTTTCCACTTTCCAGTTGTGTAGGTTGCATACTGGACCGTGATTGGCTTCCAAATTGTGATGACATAACTCGCGCAGGTAGGCCCAAGTGTGAGATTTAAGGTGAGCGCAGAGCAACTTTCAGCCTTGTGTCACAGGGCACTGACAGACAGCATCGTGCACGCTGAAGCTCACAACCACTCGTGCACAAAGCTAAAGCAGACTAGCTCAGAGTGAGACGCATTACTGAAAACATCTACACTGGGGGGGTGAAGCTGCAGCTGCAGATAGCACTGTAGGGTTAGGGTTACAAAGAGACCCGCCCACCAAGAGCCTGGATCTGTCCGAGGCTTAAAGGAAGTTTTTCCTTGCCACTGTCGCACCAAATGCTTGCTCTTGGAGGGAATTGTTGGGTCTTTGTAGATGATAGAGTGTGGTCTAGACCTACTCAATCTGTAAAGTGTCCTGAAATAACTAACTACAGTTTTTTACAATCACTTTGCTACTAATTTCAGAACCTTGATGTCATTTTTCAAAACTCTAGACACAAAACTCACAACCAATGATCAAAATGCACATTTTTCAAAACTCTAACACTTTTTTTCAATTGCTTGGATACAATGCACATAAACCAAATATCATTTGTTCATTTAACAAAGATCACCTGTTCAATATGACACAACTTAACATCAAAGTACTACTATTTCAAAAAGCAATTCACACATTACATTTTAGATAATTGTCTATTCGTTCCATTACAATCGTCTAACTATCAATCGATACAACTACTCAAAATGATAAGTAACTGTTGCATTACTCTTAATGCATAATTGTATGGAAAGAGACAAACAATATTCCATCTTTAGATCATGAAAGTTTCAAGATAACGAGATTCACATGTCACCAATTAGCGTGGATCATGAACCAATTAGACTACATGATCTATGGATGTAATATTTCATCATCAGTCTTTACTGTAATGTACTACTGTTTATCAGATACTGTTTCTATAGTACCATGTACCAACTTTTCAGACTCTTTACAGTATTTACAGTACTGCACTGTTTGGATTCAGGCCCTTGGAATTGCTTGTCCAATTCTGCCAACTTGTTACTGATGATTGAGATATATAACTTACAGTCATGTGAAAAAATTAGGACACCCATGCTAAAGTTGACTGAATAAAAAAGAGGAAATAAAAAAAACATCTATTGCAAATTGATCTTAATGCCTTAATTAAAAAAATGAGGGAAAATCCAATCTTTAAGGACACAAATTTTCTTTGTGAATGAATAATGTATCGTAAATAAATAAATGTTCTTCCTTAAAATACAGGGGGCATAAGTCAGTCCACCCCTATGTTAAATTCCCATAGAGGCAGGCAGATTTTTATTTTTACTGTAAAGGCCAGTTATTTCATGGATCAGGATACTATGCATCCTGATAAAGTTCCCTTGGCGTTTGGAATTAAAATAGCCCCCCCATCATCACATACCCTTCACCATACCCCCACATCATCACATAGCCTAAAACAAGACACTTGCTGAGGCTTTCAGCTAAAATTGCAATCAGCAGTGTTTGATAGGCACCAGACTGAAATCTATTCTGTTTTGAATGTGTGGTTAACAGTTTTGACAGCAGTGTGTTAGCATTTGAACAAAGTGCTGTAAATCTACAGTGTTGTGCACGTTGTGGTTAAAGTCATGGGATAAGTGTGTAGAGTTTTGAAAACTGTGTTCAAGCAATGAAAAACCAACTAGAGTTTGGTCCACATGAACTGCTGCTGTGCAGACTGGAGTTAGAGTTTTGCACATGTGACTCCAGTTGTGCCCACTGTCGTCTAGCAATCGAAAAAAACTGTAATTCCAAAGGCCAAGGGAACTTTATCAGGCTGCACAGTATCCTGGATCCATGAAATAACTGGCCTTTAAAAATAAAAATCTGCCTGCCTCTATGGGAATTTAACATAGGGGTGTACTTACTTATGCCCCCTGTATTTTAAGGAAGAACATTTATTTATTTACGATACATTATTCATTCACAAACAAAATTGGTGTCCATAAAGGTTGGATTTTTCCTAATTTATTTAATTAAGGCATTACGTAAGATAAATTTCCAAAGATGATTTTTTTATTCCTCGTTTTAGTCAACTTTAGCATGGGTGTCTTAATTTTTTCTCATGACTGTATATATACTTTATTTAT
>NC_041344.1:30200235-30325235 GCF_004354835.1 Perca flavescens
CTGCCAGCAGAGAACTCCCAAAATACAGACAGCACATTAAGTGTCCCACCAGGGACAATACCACACTGAGCCAGTGGTACCCCACATTATGCCGCCTATCGCTCGGTCCCGTGCATCTTTAGGACTCTCCGATCGCTGTCTGGTTCATCCTCTCCTGACCTACAGGCAGAAACTAAAATCTGCTGAGCCTGTGGTCCAGACTGTGTCTCCATCTCCCACAAGGTGTTGCCACTGAGCTTCCATTTTTCCACACTCTTCCAACCCATCCACTGGCCCCGTTTAGTTTGTGAAACTGCCTTGGCACACCTTATTGGTTGTCGGCAGACTTCAAATCACAGCAGCGTTCATCATTCTAGGGAGGATGTCTCGCTCCAGAAAGGTCATTTTTCACCAAGCCCCTAGTCGCCCCTTTACTGTTGGACTTGGCCCACTGCGTCACCGTGGTGGAGAGCAGATATTGCTTGCTGCACATTCTTGACAGTCTACCATATCCCTTTAATTTCAAGTAATACCATCTTCTAGGACTTTTGATTGGCTTCTCTGAACCCATTGGAGTTGGTTCTTTGTTGATGAAGAACCTTTTGCCTTTGACTATCGAGATGCTTCTTGATTTGGATGGCTGGATTTTCATTCCTGTGATGTAATAATTTTTTTTAAAGCTCCCCTAGTAGGCTCCTGGTGCTGTTGCGGTCACCACCTGCTACCCATTTGATGTTTCCCTGGAGTACGTTGATTCCCTGCTTCTTGTTTTCTTTTTTTTTTTCTTTTGTGTTTATTTTGATCTTTCACTTCAGTACAATCACAACACGGTAGATTTCCAGTTGACATAGCGCTCATTACAATCACAAAGTGTTTTAACAAATGCAAGTATGAACAATTACTTGCTGTGTTTTAAGTATAACTTGTACTCTAGATTTGTTCGATTGTTTCAAAATGTAATTTCTTTTCCTCTTTTACAATTTTTTATAAATAAAATAAAATAGGAAGAAAAAAAAAAAAAAAAAAAAGGGCAGAATAATAAAAATGGAAACTATATACATCCAGGGAAAGAACATGTGTCTTAGTTAAACTCAATCCTTGACAACCTCAGATGGCTCAATATATTCTCAAATGACTTATGAGAATGATTACCTACACATACAAACATGTATTATTATCATATACATTATACATTAATCTTGATCTATATAAGTATAGGAGCAAAATCTGATCTTCTTTCTGATACATATGCAACCCAGTTCCTCCATTTTTTCAGAAAAACATCTTTCTTTAAGTTAACAAAAAAGGTAATCTTTTCCATCATATAAATCTCTATGGTCACATCTATCCAGTCATCTAATGTCGGTCTCTCTTGTTGCAACCATTTGCGAGTGATTGCCTTCTTACTGGCTGCTAGAAGGACGCCCATCAGATATTCATTATCTACTGCAATCATTTCTAAGCTAACACGACCAAAATAGAATAATTTGCATTCTAGAGGTATGGCTCTTCTAAAAATATGTTCAAGAGCATCCTGTAATTCTTTCCAATATTCTTGAATATGTAGGCATTCCCAAAATATATGATAGTGGTTTGCTTCATTGCATCCACAGTTTCGCCAACATTTTGAAGTGTTATTAGTGTATTTGGCTGTTTGTATTGGTGTTATAAAATATCTAATAATGTTTTTCCAACAATATTCCTTCCAATTTTAGTGACCTAGTTGATTTCCACTGAAATTTCCATACAGTTGACCACTCTTCATCAGAAAAGAACATTCCACTTTCTGTCATCCATTTCTCTTTGATATAACTTGTAGAATGTTTCTTCATATTTATTAAACTCTTGTATATATGAGAGACTATCTTATATCTAATACCTGATGTATATGCTTTTTGAAGCAAGTCTATCAATGGATTAAGATTATCTTTGAATTTCCCTTTTATTTTTTTCATCATAATAACTTCGAACCTGAAGGTATCTGTAAAAATCTTGATTTTCTAGTGAGATCTTTTCCTTCAATACTTGAAAGCTTAGGATTTCACCTTTCTCAATGATTGTGCAAAAAGAAGTTATTCCCTTATTTGTCCACAACTTGAATCTGTTATCCGACTGATTTGGAGTGAAGTCTGAATCATAAGCAATCCATTTAAAAATGGAGATATATTCCAATAATTTAAATTCTTTTATCACAGATGCCCAAAACATTTAAAGTAAGCTTTGTCCATGGGTCTTCTAGCTTATCTATATATTGTCTTATCTGCTAATATTGTGGTGGCAAATTTTATTTTAACCATTTGTTTAATGATATTGACCATTTATTTAAAGATTGTTTTAAACCTCCACATAATCCTGTTCCTTCCTGTAGACTTAAAGGCACCAGTGAGAGAGCTGGCCTTGTAGACTGTGAGCAATAGCATAAGTTATTTTCGCTAAAGATATTGCAGCTCCTCATTTGTTTATTTCTCGCAGATAAAGTGAAGAAGGCTATAACACTGTGTGAACCGTATCTCTTTCGGTCTCCTGAGATAAGCAGGTGTTTAGTCTAATGTAGGAGACACAGGAGCAGAATGGAAGGTTGTAAAATCATCTGACTGTCTATGGTATTTTTTAGAAAAGTGGCAGCATGCTAAAGATATTTGAAGAGGGGTGGCTTAATGGAATTTCTTCACTATAAGATGTTTTGATTTTTAGGTTTCTAGTTAGGAAAGACATTTTCAGTTGCGCTGCGTGTACCTTTGAAACTGTGTTTTCTCCATTTGCAAATGTAAATAAATACTCAAAGACCAAACTTTGGTTTAATTCTCAAACGGTCATTATTAGTTTTCATTTGATCATTGATATTTCTAAACGCTGCTGCTTCATAGGAAAACTTCTACCACAATATTGCTTGTACAGGAATATTCTTTGTAATATAGCTTTCCATATCCTTCCAAGGAGCATTATAATGTGGGTCACACCAATTCACCATGGTCCTAATTTGTGCTGCTGTATAATAATGTGTTAATGAGGGGAGAGCCCACCCTCCTTTATCCTTTGGAAGCTGCAATATTTTAAAGCGTACTCTGGGCTTTTTCCCTTGCCAAATAAAACGTGAAAGCAATTCATCCCACTCTATGAATTGTTTTCCGGTTATTTCTACAGGTAGGCATTGGAATAGGTAAAGATATTTTGGTAATACGTTCATTTTAATTGCTTCAATCCTTGAGCTGAAACTAAAAAAGGGAATTAGATTCCATCTGGCTAAATCTTCTCTGATTTTAGTGGATCAAAATTTTTTCTTTGTAATTTTTCTATATTTTTTGTCAAATGGATACCTAAATATTTAAATGATTTTGTATGCCATTTTAACAATATGTATTTTATTTATTATGTATTTTTATATTTACAGGGGGAGTATAATTATATGAAATTATTTCCGTTTTGTCAATATTTAATTTATATCCAGAAAGAGGGCCAGAATTCTGAAATTGTTTCATGAGTTGAGGCAAAGATTTGGTTGGATCTCCAAGATAAATCAGTATATCATCTGCATAGCAGGCTATTTTGTGTTCCACTCCTTTTATACTGATACCTTGGATTGCTTTATCCTGTCTGATGCTTTGTACTAAGGGATCTAAATAGAGTGCAAATAATTGAGGGGACCATGGGCATCCTTGTCTAGTGCCCATTTCCAATGTAAATGACTTTGATAAATAACCATTAATCTTTATTTTTGCAGTTGGCATATCATAGAGTGCCTGTATGCTTCTAATTATATCGTCGTAGAAGCCAAATTTATGTAGAACCTTATAAAGATAAGTCAGCATCTAGACTTAGAATCATTGATTTTAATTTATTTTTCTTAATATGATTCATAACTTGCAGTGTGCGCCTAATATTATCCTGTGTCTGCCTCTGACGGATAAAACCTAATTGATCTTGATTTATTAGGTTGGGCAGAAATTCTTCCATCCTTCTGGATATAATTGATGTGAAAAGTCTATAACCGACATTAAATATTGATAAAGGTCTATACGATCCACATTCTTACTTATCTTTGCCATCTTTTGGAATAATAGATATAACTGCATCCTTCCAAGATGGAGGAGCTGTCGCATTCTTTAAAACCCAATTAAAAGTACGGACCAGAATAGGTATTAATTCTTTTTGGAATGCTTTATACCACTCCCCAGTAAATCCGTCCGGTCCTGGGGATTTATTAGATTTTAATTTAGTAATAGCCCCTTTTACTTCATTTGCTGTTATTTCTGCTATCAGTGTTTTATTTTGCTCATCAGTAAGGGTAGGTAACTCCAATGTATCTAAAAAACAATCAATCTCCTGGTTTCTATCTTCTGGCATTTTAGAATATCATTTTTTATAAAACCTTTCAAAAATGTCTTGAATGTCTTCTTGTTTGGTTTGTGCTGCTTCTTGTTTTCACAAGCCTCCCTCCACTGCTTCTTAAGCTGCCTTCTCTCCCTGAACAGGCACTCAACCTCCTTTTGCCTTCTAAACCTGCTGTATAACATTTTTTAATTCCAACGTTCTGCTCCGTAGCCCCAGAGGATGTTTCCATCTTATCAAGCTTCCTATCGCTGCTCAAGCCTTCTAGGACACTCGTCAGGTCTGCATTTATAGTTTCCCACTCAGCCTTCTCTGAGGCTCCTCCCAGGGTTGAGCACTAACAAAGTTCATATAACTTTTTGACAAACATCGCATTTTCTGAAGCTTCTGCACATTAAAAGCCTCACAGTGGTTTACTGGTTGAATGCTTTTAATGTGAAGCAGCAGCAGACAACGTTTGGTTTGCATCAGCATTAACTTAAAACGGCTCTGTACAGCTGAAAATGATCATTACACAGTGTAAAAAAAATAAAATAAAAAAATGGCTGAATTGTGAACGTACAGACAGGAACGCAGTTGTGAAACTAAACTCTTAACCACAGAGATTCAGTTCGAGCCTAAAACTATTGAAGAGCTGAACACCGAAAGACTTTTTGAAACAGAACTGGACTCTCAGACATCCTCGTTTGGGATAAAGGCATCATTATTTTTTAGACAAAATGCTTGTTGGATCTGAAATACCCTCCGCCCACAACTTTCAGTCCTCTCATTTGGGAATACTTTTGTTTTATAACTATAAGTATATAACTTAGGTATATAGAACTTACCAGCCATGAGAAGACACACGATGCACATGGAAAACGCCACCAGCATAATAATGGGCAGCTGCAAAAAGAGTAGGAAAGCATTTTAAAGCATTAGACTAACAGTCCCATTACGTGCTGCTAAGAGAGAAAACGCTGATATACTGACCGTGAGGAACTTCCAGTCCTTCTGCACACGAAGAGGAGTGGGTCCATCAGACTCATCGACAGCAAAGTTACCCAGAAACAGGTCAATGGAGTCCTGAAAACAACAAAACCCCATTAGAGAGGTAAAGCTTGCTATGTGTGGGTTGGAGCTTGTAGCATGGCATGAGCAGGAAATAGTGATGCACAGAAGTATCATGTGGATGCTCATGCTATGCCCTTTCTTCATTTCCTTGAGACTACAATGCAACTTGAACATTTTAACCACAATCTTGTTAAAAAGATTCTGCTATAGATTATGTGTTTATATCATAATGTGCAGTTACTGTGTGCAGTGTAATTACTATTGCATTACTATTAAGCTGTTAGTTTAGCCCACGGCAAAGTTCTCCCAGCATTCTGTGATTGGGCATTAAGATTGAAACTGTGGATTTTTCTGGTAATGTACTACTTTCTTCAATGATGATGGATCTACAACAAATCATGTCATAGACATCCTACCTGTCTGAATCCATCAGAGAAGTTATTTTTGTAGTAGCGGATCATTGAGTTCCAGCCATCCATCAGCAGCCCCCACCTGGTCCTCTTCCCCGTTCTGAGAGAGAAATGAAGTTGGATTAAACAGCAGCCATGACGATACTACTGCAGGGGGACTCCAGAAAACAACGCACATAGGATGCGACAGTACTGTACCTTGTGAAGTCCGTTTTCAAGGCTCCGGTTCCTGCGTACTGTACAGCGCATGCATTGGCATTGTCAGCCCATGCTGGTTAAAGAGCACACACACAGAAAACAGTGAGGGTACAATCACAGGCTACACTTCCTACCGATCACACAACACATGTGCACAGTCAGGCATACAGAAGACATTACCGTTCTTGTAGATCTTTTCAAACTCAGCCTGCTCTTCAATCCGCTGACCCACATTCAGAACCCCCATCCTCTGTGTACACACACAGGCAAAACACAAAAACTGGTCAAGATTCAGGCCTCTCATTGTGAGCAGGATGTGAAATTCCCTTACCTTTTTTTTTTTTATCTTTCAAAGATAACGTGTATATATGGCAACAATGGGATTTATGTCCCACTTGGCCGAAAACATGCATTTAAAGGGTTCTACCAACATTTGTTCAGTAACTTTGGAACATCATTTTTTTTGCTTCAAAATAGTCAAAATGTTAAACAAAGTTTGTTTTTGGTATTGGAAACAGTAGTTTGACAACCCAACTAGGTAACTTCACAGTAACATGGCAGAATCTATTTTTCTAGGTCTGACGTCTCCAGGCTCCAGGTTGGTCGATAGGCTCTTGTACGAAAAAAACTCTCATTGGTTGGACAGACGCTGGAGTTACTTTTATGAGGCCGTGTGTCCGCCGAACATTTTTTTCCTGCTGCAAATGCCAGGCGGTCTTCTGAAAACACCCAGCTGGGAGTGCTAGAGCGCTTTGGAGGCGTAGCGGGTTTCTTTCAGCTGAGACGCCTTTGTTGAGTCTGGTTGCTATGATACGGAATATCCACAGTAAGTAAAAATGGCTGCCTTGGCATCGTTTTTATTACATCTATGGTCGGCACAGGCTGGAGTACTAGCTAGGAGGACAGACAGACAGACTGTATACGGCCCAGCAGTATTCCTTTTTGTCCTCCATTGTTTGGCTCAGCACTTGCACATGTCGCATGTGAGGGTTGGTCTTTGTGGTATTTGTCCCGCCCATCCTTCCCATGCGATTGGACAGCTGGGTAAAAAGGGACAGTGACGAGCGCAGCTTTTTAACCAAAGTTGAACGTTTCTTCAACCGTCTGTGAGCAGAAACTAACTCCAAACCTGCAGTGCTCGGTGCAGAATCTGTAGCAGCGTGTGATAATGCGGCACTCCCACTGCAAAGCACTAAAAACCTTTAGTGGCCTCAGGTAAAAAAGCTTTGATGGACACACGCTAACAGGTAGAGTACACTTTGTGGACCATTTAGTTCACATAGCGATAACGTGCAGATGTTTTGACAACCTAAAAACATTGTTTTTGAAATTTTCATGCCAATAATTGACCCATCGGTCATTATGAAATGTCCCAACACTAACATTAAACCCTACATTGTGAAAGTATTATATTATTATTATGTTGCTATTCTAAGAGGCATAGCAGCAGTGGGCTTGGAAATACCTGAAGCTGAGACTGTAAGGAGCGCCGGGCCAGCAGGCTCTGGATGACGTTGGTCCTGTCCAGGCAGTCCATGCAGTTACTGCGGAAGACTCCTCTCTGCTGGGCCACCGTCTTCCCCTCCGAGTTCACCATGAAGTAACTACACACAGAGAAATGTCGGAATATTCCCACACAGTACACAACAACAGATATTAGCCCATAAGAGCTGCTGGTTGGGTTACCCGTATTCCTCTTGTGTCTCAGCGACATCATCCACTAAGATCTGGAGGCGGTCCCATCTCATGGCGCTGCACTCTTTGTGGAAGTCGAAGGCTATGTAACTGAGGACAGAGAAGACAGTGTCACAGTGTAAAAGTCACATTGGAATGACATGACTTCATTTTTTTCTTTCAGTTTTTTTTTTTTAATCAGAACATTCATTGTTACAGAGGTGGCAGAAATAGATCACAGTCATCACGCTTGTCAAGAAAAGATACAGGGAACATTTTTAAATGTCTACCAAACTAAACCAAAGAAACAAGTTACATCTTGCTTTCTCCAGTAAGCGGACTTCTTAAACCTGGTTTCTGTAATCGGGCTAGGTTGATTTCTCCTGGAGAAAGCAGATTTCTCTGCTGCTGTGTGTTCTAATCGGCTTTTTACAAGTGAGCAAGCATCAGTGTGACAAAAGACTGCAGGGAGCGTAACAGTGGAGCAGGTGGATGAAAAGAGACATGATTACACTGAGCAATGCATTCTCATATTTTAAATAATTAGTACAGTGCACGTTCAAAATGTGACTGTTAGGAACGGGTCGATTGCTTGGTTTGTGGTATTGCTACCTGTAGAATTCTCCAGAACCAAATTGTACCCCAAAATTACTTACAGAAGGACCCCAAACCACTTCATATGAAACTCCACTGTATACCCTGCTACTGACTTACAGTGTACTTCTACATCAGGGGAAGAAATTGTACTACTACATTTACCTGACAGAGAACGTTGCAGATTCAGAATTTAAATCACAAAATATCACAATTAAAATGTGGAGTCGGGCCCGTTATAAGAGCAAATCAGCAAAAAGCTGCGTTAATCAACCACACTCACAGAGAGCACCGGAATGAGGGTGTGAGTGTGTGTGTATGGAGAGAGAGAGAGAGAGAGAGAGAGAGAGAGAGAGAGAGAGAGAGAAATGCTCTAAGTGAATTTAAGCTGGGCTTTAAGAAGAGCCAGCATTATGGTAGCGCCTTTTTTTTCTCAACCTTTTTCAACACAACAGTTGCGTATTCCTGCTCGTGCTCCAGGGAAGTCAATTTTTTCGTCAACCTTTATTGTTGGACCGTTTAGTTTTATTAAATATCTAACGCTGTCCAAACTGCTCCAAATTCCAAACCCCAATGGGTACCTAGGAAACCAAGTGACACACACACTAATCAATAATTCAAGTACAGTATAGTCGTGCTGAGAGGAAAATAGGGGTGGGAATAACCAGAGGCCTCATGATACAATATCATCACGATACTGATATCACAATACCAGGGCTGGACTGGCCATGTGGCATACCGGGCATTTTCCCGATCGGCCGACGCACTTTTGGGCCGAATCGCCGATATGAATAGGGCTTTTTTTATTTTTTGGCCGGGCCGGCCCATGAAGAACTCACAGCGGCCCATTGGTTAATCTTTATTATCAAAATGTGCCGACATTTCTGACATGTTTGGGGCTGTAGTTGCTGCTTCAACATCAGCATTACCTGAAGCCGAGTAGGAGGAGAGGTGACTGGCTATACAGAGAAGCAAAGACAACATGAGGCGAGTGACCATGACAGGGCCATGGGGGCGAGTGAGGAAAAGATGGAAGAGAGCGTAGGCTAGATGACGACGTGATAAGTGTAGGCAAATTAAATAAGTGTGTGTGTGTGTGTGTATGTGTGTGTGTGTGTGCGCTCATAACGACAACAAGCAGTTTGGCTGTAACATTAAAGTTAGTGGCTGTCAGGTAACCTAACTGTTTAAGCTTACATTGAAAATGCTAGCGGTTGGCCTGTTGGGTAATTAAAAAGTCTGTGTGATCTATAAAATCAGTTTTTAAAGTTGCTAAGCCAATATTATGCAAAAGAGTAGTCTAATAATGGCAATACAATATCAAATATCAATAATAAAAATACCATAAATATACAAATCATAACTCTAAGAATGAATGAATTATTTATGTGTAAGATCAACAGATTAGTCTTGAGACCCCTCTTGAAGCATCCAAAACGATCACATGAACGCAGAACACTAGGCAACTCATATCATAGAATGCATGCATATTTTAAGAGGACTGTCTGCAGGGAATGTATCTGATCAATCACGGTGGGTGTGGGCTGCCTGGGCCAAAAAATGTCCCAATCCAGCCCTGCACAATACAATGTTATTGCGATTTTAAACATATTGCAATATTGTGCGATATATTGCAATGCATTACCTTTTCTCCAACTTCAAATTTTTCCCAATTTCAAATGATGTCCCCAAAAGGAAACTTTGTCAACATCTGTTTTATCTAAAAAGATAAATGTCTCAGTTTGTTCATCTCACTTCGATTTTATTGCTGCAAAATGGGATTGTCAAGCAGACAAACTGACCAACACATACAGTATATAATAATAGATCCATACTTGGCGTCTGTGTATTGATACAGTATTGCCACGGAAAATATCGCGATACTATGCTGTATTGATTTTTTTTCCCCACCCCAAGAGGAAAACATCTGCTGTGCCTGTCTGTCTGCCCGTCTTTCTGCTCAGACAAACACACACAGCATCAAAAAAAGGAAAGCAAACCACCAAAATTGTAGGAGGCATTGAGTGATACTTACTTGAGCATACCGTTGTTCATGCCAGACACCATCTTGGCAAAAGCCTGTTCTAGAGGCTTCTCTGAGCCTTTCTGGTTCACCTGGACAAACAAGAACACACAAATTGGCCGAAGACGCATTTGCTTAGAATTCCTTTTAAACAAACAATAAGAAGAGCTTGAAAAAGGGTCCTTACCAGGTTCAGAATAGTTTGCTTCCCATAGATGAGAAGCTGAGAGTCGAAATGCCTCTGGAAACCATCCATCTGTACAAAGGTTTCCAGTGGTAAGCATCGGATTTTCACACCTCACCATTTAAAAAGCACGCAGAAAGATAAAAAGACCTGCTCTTACGTGATTGGTGGTTTTGCTGATTATAGGTTTAGGTTTGTATTTGAGGTTGGGCCTCTGACTCCAGTAAAAGGGCATGGAGCCTCGGGTCTGGGGACGAGAAAAAAGGTTGGTCTTGAAAAGTCATTTCTGAAATCCTGCACAGAATTCTATCAAACATTACTATTAAAGTAACTACAAGGAACTTTCATTGTGCGTTGGTTTTTGAGGGCTCTGTGGACAAAAGCAGCAGTGTTTCCGTGAACGGCACCGCCTCGGGTCGCAAAGACTTGCAGCTGCCAGACTCTCCAAACCTCTCATTTTACTGACAGTGAGCTCCGACTGCAGGTCGAAGGCGACAGCAAAGCGGAATCTGGGTCTGTCGGCAGCGGGCTGCGCTGCCAGAGGCTGGAGTCTGAGCTGAAGGGGTTTGTGGTGAACCTGCAAGCTGTAACTCCTTTTGGTTTGATTTTGCCGCGATGGCAGGCATTAAGAATAACTACAGAAATAGCCAATCTTCTTGTTGATGGTCCTGTTTGCGTTGCCCATATAGAGGCATCAGTATAACATTGAGATCGTTTCATAACCAGTTAAAAAAATTCTTGTAGTTACTTTAAACAATTTAACATCGGGGGGAAAAAAAGACTGTACAGAATGATGTAGAAAAAGCCAGGTACATATGAGCTCCAATTCAAGTAGTCTTTAACACAATGACTGGCCCTTTATACTTGCCTGTATAAATGAAGCCTTTGCTCCCTCATACAAAACTATCTGCTCAGTCTCCACAAAGTTAGCAGCATGGCCTTCAGAGTCGATGCCTGAGGAGACAGCAGGACAGAAACATCCATGAGCAGTCAGCGGTGTCAGTAGAGAGGTAGACAACACTACCTTCTGTTCTACCATCATACTGTTTATGAAAATGTGTTGGCTTATCAGCCACTTCGCTCTCCGCCAGTCCATATGCAACTTCCACAACCAATGCTTGGTGCAGTTCAACACAGACATCGGATCAGGAGTTTTTACCTCGAAGGTAATATCTGACGCCGGCCCGGAAGCAGCTTCTCCTGGATATGAGGATCCACTCAAAGATCTTTCCGTTTATACGACATGGCTTCATGACGATGACTGGACCAGGAGGGTCAAGGAAAGGCTTTGCTCAGGAATTGATAAAATGCGCCGTGCTCCGTTAAAAAATATTAGACAGTCAGTGAAAAGGATACATCCATGGACAACAGGAAGTGCAAACTTATGAAGCTGTGGGGAAATAGTGACAGTTACTCTAACTAAATTCTAAAACCATTCTGTAAAAACAAAAACAAATGGGCCACAGGTCACGAGTCATACAGTATACGTTACCTCTGGCTGTGCAGCCAGTTCTCTCAGGAGGTTCCCATTCCACACAAACCGCTGATCTGCCTGAAAACCACAAGCAACATGACATCAAGACATTATTCATCAGTCACAGAAGCAAACGCATGCCTCTCTAATTTTTTAAGATAGGTACACCTAGCTAAAGTGATCATGTGGTTGAAACAACACCTCCCTACAGTTTCAACAAAAATATTCTAACCTTCATGAAAGGAGAATTTATTGTCGTATAAGACTGCATTAGTTTTAGCTCGGTGGACCTAATAAACTGAGTGTATACATACAGTTTATTTTGAAAGGCTCAGTAATTTCCCCAAACAGCTGGTCACTTTTATCAAACATTACTCAAACAGAAGGAAATTTGTTAGGCGGATGAATCAACATTTGGTGCTCTAGTGCATGTTTGTGGCAGCAGGACGTTGTGTGTGTGTGTGTGTGTGTGTGATTGAGTCAAAATAAAGTAGTGTGTGTTCATGGTAATCAAGAATATGTCACCCAGTGCAACAGTGTTTTAACAATAAACTCCTCATATATTTCTTTATGGAGCCAGAGTTAGAGACAATACAGCTTTAAGGAGCTTCAGCATTAGCTTCACTTTTCAGGCCCGGAAGCTCAGTCCATTAGTTTTACAGTCTATGGTTTTAACAGTGGAGCCTTATGTCACAGAGGAAGAAGATCACACACACACACACACACACACACACACACACACACACACACACACACACACACACACACACACACACACACACACACACACACACACACACACACACACACACACACACACACACACACACACACACACACACACACACACACACACACACACACACACACACACACACACACACACACACTTACTTAATGGGATCAAATCGTTGTTGGTTGGGGTTTGCATATGGAATTTGCTGACGTAAAAACAATAGAATAACCTAGCCCTGATAACCTAGAGCTCTTGAGCACTATTTGCCCTGTAGATCAAAACATATATTTACATGTGGGTTGCTGTATTGTTGATATGTCCTGCTCTACCACAGTGGGCTAAAAGGACACGCATACATGCCACAACCACAGATGTGATACAGATGGCTGAGCACAACCATAACCACTTCTGTTTTACTTCTGTAAGGCAATGTATTGGATGTCTCACCCTCTCCAGCAGACTCATCTCTTGGAAGTCAGGGCTGGTGTTTGCCAGCCGCTGCAGAGTGTGTGTCAGGTCGTAGTCAGTGCAGAAGTAGAAGCCGTCTGTAGTCAGCACGTTGTTAATCATGGACAGGAAAGTCTTATTCTCCTGAGACTGGAGTAGAAAAGAAAACAGACTTTTAGTTTTCAGGAAAACTCATGACGAGGCACTTTGCAGAGTGCAGGGAACTGCATTCGCATGTATTAATGCTACTGTATGTGTTACACTGGGTTTTTACAGGCAGCTTTTTTCAACTAAAACGCTGCTGCAAAAGCTGACTCAATTCAATTTTAGTTATAGTATCAAATCATAACAAGAGTTTCTCAGGACACTTTACAGATAGAGTAGGTATAGACCACACTATAATTTACAAAGACCCAAAAATTCCAGTAATTCCCCAAAGAGCAAGCATTTAGTGAGTCAACTTTGGAGAACAGGCTTTTCTGCCTTTTTTAAATTTTTTATAGGACAGCTAAGTGAGAAAGGGGAGAGAGGCATGCAGAAAATCGTCACAGGTTGGATTCGAACCCTTGATCTCTGCGTCGAAGCATAAACCTCTCAGTAAATGTGCGCCTGCACTACCCACTGAGCCAACCCGGCCACACATACTGCTGTTCTTATATGGAAAGAATTGCCCCGATCTGCTCTGCCATTAACAGAGCTGCCTGTAAAAAAAACAACAGTGTCAGGGATGCACAGATCCCACTTTTTCTCTCCTGATACACCAACTCTATCTAGTATCTGCCAATATTGAGTATTGCTCTGATACCAGCGGTCTCTTTTAGCCACATTCCAATATAGCTGGACTGGTTAAGTAGCTACTGTTAAAGCCTTACCACCACCAGGGCTTAAAATATCAAGTGTCCCGAGGGTGCTGTTAGAAGAAAAGTCATGAGGTGGTAAAATCGAAATGGTTTAAGGGCTGGAGAGCGTGAGTGATCTCAGCAAACATGGGGTTAGTTGTTATGGAAAACTCAGGAGCAGCTTGCCTCTGGATACGTGATTACACCAGAAGCATTTAAGGAAATCTCGATGAAGGAGAATTAGGATTAAGCAGTACAGTTTGACCACAGTATGTTGCTGTGTGGTGCTATCCCAACTCTCAAGTTCCTGTTTTCCTGAAGGAGGATTTAAACTCATGCTGGACAAACAAGATTCAGTGATTACCAAATAAGGTCCTTCTCCACTACTCATGCATTTACAACAACTATTCTTCCCTCCGTAACAAGTCACATTGTAGGTACCCCAGATGACATGCAGCACATTTATCTGTGAATGTCTGGGTCTTATGCAGTGTTTCTATGTGTCAAGGTTATGCGTTAACCTTGGTGGGCTGGGTTGCGCTCGAGGCAGCACTGTCTTGTCATGCAGCGGTTACGTCATCTACGGAGTCAGAGAGTAGTTCTCTGCCTGAGACAGGTTATGACCTACTGCTATTACAGTATGTTGGACGCTGACCTGAATGAGACCTGGGTACCACGGTCTCAACTTAACACAGCATGAGTTCTTCAGCAATGGAGTCGCTACACTCCAGGCAATTGTGGTGAGGCGATAAGATGTTGAGCATGAATGACTGGCATTGTATTTGAGGAAGGGTCAAATGTGTTACAGTTTATATACCAGGACTAACTAACTCTACGCTGCAATACCACAACAATGCTGCTCCTGCATTTCCATGTCTTAAACATTAATCAACATCTGGTGTAGAGCTCGACCGATTAATCGGTAGGCTGGTGTGTCAGCACTACTATTGTTAAAATGGTTAATTTATTTTATTGTTCTCAGATGTTTGATAAATGCTTTTAAGTGCACTAAACTTTATCTTTTCATTGAAAAGTTTATTTGACAAAGTTAAGTTTATTTTCTTTCTTTCTTTCTTTCTTTCTTTCTTTCTTACCAGTTTTGTTTATTTATACAATATATGTTTTTACATTATACATGTTTAATGTAAGTATACAAGTGCAGACTGGTGTTCAAGTGTTCAATAAATGATTTTGTGTATCTGAAGTACTTATTAGTGTTAAATTTTATCTTTCAAATAGAGGTTAAAAACAAGCAAATATCGGCCAAAAATAATCGGCAGCATATATCGGCCATCGGCCGACCCTGATTTCAAAAGATCGGCATCGGCCTGAGAAAACCCATAACGGTCGACCTCTAATCTGGTGAGGATGCTGACTTTTAACATGACGCATATTTAAGAATGCTGTATTACAGAATTCTAGTTTCAAAAGAAGTCAGCTGGATACATTAAAAAGGTACCATGGCATGAAAATTTCACTTTATGAGTTTTTTTTAACATTAATATGCGTTTCCCCAGCCTGCCTATGGTCCCCCAGTGGCTAGAAATGGCGATAGGTGGAAACCGAGCCCTGGGTATCCTGCTCTGCCTTTGAGAAAATTAAAGCTCAGATGGGCCAATCTGGAATCTTCTCCTTATGAGGTCATAAAGAGCAAGGTTACCTCCCCTTTCTCTGCTTTGCCCGCCCAGAGAATTTGGCCCACCCATGAGAGAGAGAGAGACATCATGGCTTTCAAATGAGCAAAGTGGCAGTTGGTCAAGGCCACACCCCCACTCTCCTCCTCAATAGCTACAGACACAGAAATGGCACATCTAAGGAAAGCTCATTGTGGGACTGGCTAGTGGCTGTAATTCTGCACCAAGGCTGAATTTCGGGAAAGAGACTTCAGATACAGTATTAGGGGACCACTAAGGTCTATATAAAAGCATCCAAATAGCACCATGTCATGGGACCTTTAAAAAGTAGTTCAGAGACTGTATTTTCATCCAACTCTCAGAATTAGCTAGCTACAACTGACTAAATCTGCCAGACACAGTTTGAGTTTGACCAACTGACAAAGTTGACGGTTGGCAACTAGAAATGCAAAGCTGCTTTTGTTTACCTCGGTCTCAAACCAATCAGTATCACTGTGAACTGCATATGTGCCGTGCTCGAGAGGAAAGCTAGCAATAGTAACTAAGGTGTGTAGTCAAGAGTCAATTTAGGGCTCCTTCAGATTTTAAACTGTTAATAGGTCGTGCTGAGCAGGGCTGAGTTTCATGCCTTTTGAGCTTGTGCTGGGCTAATAGGATCTGGCTGCTAAGCCAGTTAGCACAGAGAGTGAAGCCTGGTGTTCCACTCTTCACTCACTCGATCTGCTCTCTTACATTCCTGATTTTCCACTGATTTTACTTACACACTAGTACTTGCTACTCTAATCTACGACAAACAACTGCCCATTGTTTCACATTATTATTATTATTATTATTATTATTATTATTATTAGTTCTACACTGCAGTGTTTTACCATGCATCACACAGTTTTCAGCTAAGGCTGCTCTTTCAATTAGCATACCAAGAATAGAAGTAGATTAATAATGCACTGCTGCCTGCTACACTGAAATGAGATAGCAGTGTGATTCCAGACTGAAAAGAATAAGTGATCCTGAAACACAAGGTCTCACTGAGAGGGACTGGACGCCTGTCAGACATCCAGTGTACTGGACCATCAAACAGGACCAGGAACAGTATTCACGCCCTACCATCACAGAAACCTCACTGGGCAGCCAAAACCACAATTGGTGAGGAAATGGATTGAGGACATAATTTGAGTAATAATATTATTATAATATTATAAAGTTCCATTGTGACTACTGGTGGACACAAATATATTGATGTAAACTATATAAATCTGCTACAAGTGTCAGAGGACCAAAATGTGTCCCTGATAGTATTGATTACATCTGACCAGATACAATTGGCTATGATTAACTTAAAAACAGGGGAATGCCCCGGTGGTGACGGGTATAAAGATTTTTTTTGTTGAGCATACTTAACCCACAAATGTTAAAATAACATTGGATTGTTGTAAAAAGGGAAATTGATTTTCGAAATAGAGCATTCCAATGGGTCCAGATCGGTGAGAAAATATGCATCCGGGCGGAATTTCCTGTGGCACCAGAGCAATCCTGGAAGTGGAACGTAAAGGATATAGACTACTTAAGACACCAATGCATGGGAAAATAGGGTAAAAGTTGCAAAAAACTAAAATACTCTTTGATATGTAAAACCAAGCTTCCAAGGGCCTTAAAGCAGTTGCACACCAACCAGACGGCCGACCGTTGGCAGAAAAGCCAGTCGCACTGATCAGTCAGGTCCCCGAGGTCCAAAAAACACCGACTTGAGCGTACGCTCTGCGCGTGCGCGAAACGTAATACGCCTCCATAACAGCAGGCGGCGCTACTCTGTATCGTTGCCCAAGAAATGAAAACCGGCAGCTGATTGGACGAACGAGTCACGTGGGTTTGTTTTCTCCGGAAATTCAAAGCCAGACTGTCATGGTGGCTCGTTCAGAATACGATCTCATATTGTACTAAAATAGTTCACTGAAACATGTTTCTGAAAACATCTGAAGCGAGAAATAGGCCGTACTGTTGCTGAATCTGTCTTCATTTCAGATCAACAAAGGTCAGTTTAAAAGATTTTCGTCAGATTTTGAGAGACTCTAGTCACGCTCATTCCGCTCGCCATTTCCGGGTGAGTCCCGACTGCCCTGCCTCCGACTGAACAGGTCAGGTCGGCCAAAATGAACGCCGACAGCCCCCCAGACGGACGACGGCACGGGACACACCGAACAGACTCGAGTCACCGACCTCGCCAGACTGTCCGATGGCCAATTATACTCTGGTCTAACGCAGAGTCTGAAGAAAGAAAAATTGGCATCAGTGTCATGTGATTGTGTCCAGTACAGAGACTGGTCCTGGGAGAGTTTAGATCTGATGCAGCGGGAGAACTTGTCAGCAGGCAAGCAGGACTAAGACAGCTTTGGAATTACGCAGAAGATATGGTTTGTTTCTCTTCGGACAGGGCTGGGAAATAACAATGGCTTCAGATTGAAGAGTAATTAAATAGTTCCTGTATGGAAACTATCAGTGAACACCACCGCCAAGATTTAATCTGCTCTTAACAAGTAGATTTTCTAAAGAATCATTGTCTGTTGCCGATTTGGGGTGAAAAGTCTTGCTGACCTGGATCTCTGAGAGATGCAGCACTGTCTTCTTATAAGAGATCACGTCAAAATCCACAGCCTTCCACACAGCGTGGCCCAGCAGGCTGCCCACGTTCCTCTTCCTGGTGATGACGATCAGGTACATGCCTGTGAGGAGTAAGGGTAAGTAACAGCTGTACAGGCTTCACAGACAACACAACGCTGAGTCAGCACGGCGCCTACCTGCTACCAGGCGAATGGTTCCCATGATGCCACATATGGGCCTGGTGACCGCCGAGGGAGGGACATCTTTTTTACCTGTCAAAAAATAGAAGTGCATGAACTGGAAAATGTATTGAGGAGCACGTTTGTGAATAACCGTAAGTTTTTGTTTTTTTTGCAGATGCAGCGGCCTGTCGCTTCCATGACCTTGACCTGATGTTGAATTGGGGGTGTTCAGATGCCGGCCATATTATCTGTCCAGAGTGTTTTTCTCCTCCTTATGCACAGAACATGCACTACAGAAAATCACTACTACTTTTAAAACTACTATTAAAAACCTAGTATACCATTTGTATTCAAATACAAACCGCAATTCCAATGAAGTTAGGAAATTGTATAAAAAGTAAAAAAAACAAAAAAACAATGATTTACAAATCCTTTTCAACCTATATTCAATTGAATCCACTACAAAGACATATTTAATGTTCAAATTGATAAACTCTGCTTTTTTGAAAATATTCACCCATTTTGAATTTGATGCCTGTGATGATGCCATGTTCCAAAAAAGCTGGGACGGGGCAACAAAAGACTGGGAAAGTTGAGGAATGGTTAAAGAAAAACCTGTTTGGAACATTCCACAGGTGAACGGGTTAATTGGTCATATTCGGGTATAAAAGTAGCATCCCCAAAAGGCTCAGTCGTTGGGGATGGGATGGGGCGAGGTTCACCACTTTGTGAATAACTGCGTAAGCAGTTTAAGAACAACGTTTCTCAACGTACAATTGCAAGGAATTTAGGGATTTCATCATCGACAGTCCATAACATCATCAAAAGATCCAGAGAATCTGGAGAAATCTCTGCATGTAAGCAGCAAGCCACTGGGGTGTGTTAGTGCCCATGGCATGGGTAACTTGCACAGCTGTGAAGGCACCATTAATGCTGAAAGGTACATACTGGTTTTGGAGCAACATATGCTGCCATGATCCAAGCAACGTCTTTTTCAGGGAGGTACCTGTTAATTTCAGTAAGACAACGCCAAGCCACATTCTGCATGTGTTACAACAGTGGGGCTTCGTAGTAAAAGAGTACAGGTAGTAGACTGGCCGCCTGCAGTCCAGACCCGTCTCCCATTGAAAACGTGGGCCGCATTAAGAAGCGCAAAATACGACAACGAGACCCCCGACTGTTGAGCAACTGAAGTCATCATCATCAAGCAAGAATGGGAAAGAATTCCACCGACAAAGCTTCAACAATTAGTGTCCTCAGTTCCCAAATGCTTATTGAGTGTTGTTAAAAGGAAAGGTGATGTAACACAGTGGTAAACATTCTGCACCCGGTCCCAGCTGTTGCAGGCATCAAATTCAAAATAAGTGAATATTTGCACACAAAAAAACAATGAAGTTTATCAGTTTGAACATTTCATATCTTGTCGTTGTCGTGTATTCAACTGAATATAGCTTGAAAAGGATTTGCAAATCATTGTATTCCGTTTTTATTTACGTTTTACACAATGTCCCAACTTCATTGGAATTGGGGTTTGTAAATTAAATCACTTTGCTGGTAAATGTCTCCTTGTATTTCATTAAAGAAAAACATTATTTGATACATTTTCTTTGCTAAAGTTCTTTCTGCGCTTCTACATTTTTCAACTTACTTTTTACACGTGCTCCTTGGGATAAAAAGTTGCCATCAAGCCCTGTTAAATGCTTTTTAAATAAGTAATCATTTAATTTAGTAATATTTAATCTGTATTCTTAAACTCCTGGCGTGTGCTTCAACATTTATTTGTAATACAAATTGATAAGACAAAAACAAACAACTATATACCATATTCTCCTGCGTTTACCTCGACAAAATTAACTGGTTATATGTTGTTATATGTTTAAAGAGAGTGACAGGGTCATGCAGTGGTTAGCACTGTTGCCTGTGTGGAGTTTGCATATCCTCCCCATTGGTGGGAATGGCAGCGTCTACCTGGTTGTCTGTCCCTATAGCCCATTTTCAACCGCAGGAACTTTCCCCAGGGGCGGGGAACCTTTGGAGGAACTCATTACATTTCGACTGCAGGGACCAGGATCTAAATTAAGTTACAGGGACATATTTTAACCCACAAAAAGTCCCTGATCGAGGGTAGTACTTTCTGAAAGTACAGGAACCTTCGGGGTGGGGTTTGCAGGGATGGCCGATGCTGATTGGTAAATTAACATTGATCAATGTGCAGCAGTAAACATCATGCAGCAGTAAAAGTCGTCGCAGTGAGATAAAACCTAAGGTTTATTTTTTTTCGATGAAACGGCCTGAGACGACCAGCAGAGGGACCGTGCTGCTGTTGATTCGGGCAAAAGCTGTTTTGTTGTACGGTATATATCATAGCAACGGTTTGTATACCCTTTTTCAGGCAGGCGGAGAGTGTACATGATATTTGGCCGTCGGCTTAAGTCTTTGCTTGTGTGTTCATGTGCAACTTTTTGGCCAAGACACAGGCAACGCCAGAGTCAGCCTTCATCACCACTAAGTTCTTGGCCGTCTACCGGCTGTGTCAGGGCCTTAAGGCGGAAGCATAGCACTGTATGATGACAGGGTGTTGTAGAGTTTAGAGTGGACATCTCCTCTAAGCACCTGGACAAAGCTAAGTAGTCCCAGTGTAGGGGAGTGTGGATGTGTAGACGTTTTACACTTACTCTTTGCAGAGTCTAATGTTGTTGATGACCAATCTACGAAAATGAGCTTTGTTTGGTTTTGACACTATCAGTACACTTCTTGACAGAACTAAGATTCAGATTGTCCTGTCAATATGGTTCTTATATCCCTGGGCACTCTCCTCTGTCTATTTAATCAGATATTTACTGTATGTTGAAAACCTGTCGACATGCAGGCAAAAAAACTCTTAAAATTGTGTTCATGAAGCTTTCCTGGAACATGTGTAGTACCACTTATATGGCAATTCATGGCTAGCTGTAAAGTTTATTGTTTTAATGTTTTTGATGTATTCTGAGAATACAAATCTATGGCATTCCTAGCGTGGAGAGTGAAGACAAAGTTTAACAGCTCAGGGTTCAAAGGTGCTGAGACATGCGTCTATACGCAGGTCCATAGCTTAACCCGTTTTGTCTCAGTAGTGTCAGATGTGCAGCCATTAAACTGTCAGTCTTTCTACCTGTGAGGGTCATCTCATTTGAGACCCTGTCGATGGCCAGCACAGCATCAGCCCCCTCATCGCAGGCCTCGATGAAGAACTTCTCTGGGGTTGTGTGCCTGGGAGAGAACAAGGGAGATGCTGAAGTTGAAGTTGTCCTCCAGGGTAAAATTACAGCTTGCAAGTACAGTCAGGTTCACCAAGCATCACAATGTGCAACAGATGCTAATGTTCTCTGGCTCCAAAATAAAAAAGGTCTCCTGCTGGTGTAGCAGCAGCAAAGGAGAATTACGTTTTACCACTTACAAGCTTATTCACCTCGAATGCAGAGAGAACCCAGCCTTTATTTCTAATTCCCCTGATTCCTCATAGTTAGACACTCCCCATTTTCTTCATTTAGACATGAAATGACTTTACAGTTACGGGTATTTTTCACTGGGCGCTTCTGCGCTGCGGAGGCATCGCAGGCCCCCGCAAGCAATCACGACCATTCAAGTCAATGCTTGATATTCCACCAGCTGCGCCACGGCGCGTCCCAGAAATGTGCATGAAGCGGCTCTTGGCTCTGCTCTGCTCTGCTAAAGATACGCGCCAGGTCTATTTTCACGCGAGCCGCGGGGTGTTCAGACAGCCGGACAGGAAGTGGAACAGCGAGAGCATTCAGTCAATTCACCAAAAGACAAGCAGTGTGTAGCCCGCCTTACTGAGCGTTACCTACCACTTCCACCTGCAGTGAGGAAATGGTATGTGCCACTCTGATGACCGGCACATGTGCCGCTGTAGTAAGGGACGTAAGCCAGATTAGCTTTTCACATACAATAGTCTTACATTTCTCACTTGATAGTTACTGGTTTTATTGTTTTGAATTGCTTTTAATACGCTTGTTTTATGTGTTGGTTTTATTGCTTATCTGTTTTTAATGTGTTATATGTGCTGATTTTACTGTTAAGTGTCTTTGAGTACCATGTAAAGCACTATATAAATAAAATGTATTATTATTATTATTATTATTATTATTATTAACCGATGTAGCACTAGTTGAATCGCATGAGACACTTTTCGATCCAGGAGCTACTTGAAATTCGTCCTCTGCATTTACTGTAAGCCATCCTATACTGTACACTAGGAGCAGTGGGAAGCGCAACGCCCCAGACCAGCTCCACTAACAGACATGTTTTTGGTTGTGGCAATGTAAAGGGGAGAGTGTTTTTTGTGGAATATGCAGCCTGAATCCTGCTGGCTCAGGATGTATACCTTTGTAGTTGATAGTGACCTCTGAACTCCCTGTCTTGGTCGGTTTTCCATATTACAGTTAGACTCGCTTTGCCAGACCCTCCTCCACTGCGGAGGAGGGTCTGGCTAGTCCACACAGCATTCTGGGATGGGAGAAAAACCTGCGCTGGTTTATTGGCATTTCTTTAAACCAATCACAATCGCCTTGGGCTGGCACTGGGAAAAGCCGCGGTGACGCGGCAAAATAGCCTCGGGAAGGAACTTGTTTTGAGGGAACCTGTGTACGTTCAAAAGTAGTTTTAATCTGTCCAAAACTCAGATTGGACAGATAGTCTAGCTAGCTGTCTGGATTAGAGCTGGGCAATATTGTGATATGAGACTATACATCGTCTTAGATTTTGGATATTGTAATATTGTAATATGGCATAAGTGTTGTCTTTTCCTGGTTTTAAAGGCTGCATTACAGTAAAGTGATGTCATTTTCTGAACTTACCAGACTGTTGGAACTGCTCTATTATTTGCCTTTACCCACTTAGTCATTATATCCACATTACTGATGATTATTTATCAAAAATCTCATAGTGTAAATATTTTGTGAAAGCACCAATAGTCAACACTACAATATCTTTGCGGTATCGATATTGAGGTATTTGGTCAAAAATATCTTGATATTTTATTTTCTCCATATGGCCCAGCCCTAGTCGGCAGAGATCTGAGGAGCAGTTAACCATAGTCCTCATAACTCCACCAGAGTTTAGAACGCCAACACAAAAGGAAGAGAAAGGTAACGGACATCCGGCCTAAAAGAGTGACATCCAGCAGAATTTCCGTCGGCAACGGAGCAATCCCGGAAGTGGAACATCAAGGATATAGACTATATTACAGTAAACACACAATCATTTCAGCCTATGAAACACATTTTAACTCAAGCAAACAGTGAACTAGGGCATCCCTGTTGCCAAGTGGTCTGAGGAGCATACCATGTAGAGTCCCAGTAGGGGGGCCTTATTTCATGTTATCCTCTTACTCTCTGCTCACATCGCCTGACTGCCTCTACTGTCAAACTATTAAATAAAAGCAAAAGGCCAGAAATGAGGAAAACACAAAGTCAATTGAAAGAAACTGCTGATTATCAAACTTCAGCATGGTGCAGCTTTCCTATAAAGCCACTCGATTCAATATGTTAAATGGACCAGAGATCACAGACGCAGCAGCAGCAGCTTGAGTAACACACAGTTCGGAATCCTTCAGCAGAAGAATGTGACCTGTAGTGCTGTAAGAACACAACCACCCTATTGTTAGATAACAAAGTGGTCAGGGTTTTCCCTACTATTATAAGGCTTATGGGCACCACCTAAGCTGAATGAATGTAAAATCAATGTGAGCAAGCATCAAAACTAACTAAAAGACTTACATCAGATCTAATGATTGTAGTCGGTCCCCAGTGGACTTCTTTAGCAAGTTTGGTATTTAAGCTTGTTGAGTGTTATTTATTTATTATCAGCTCTGGCTTTTAGACACAGATATGGTCATATTAATTGTCTAAAATGATGTGAAATTGCATTTTCACACCCTGTCAAAGTATGCACCTAAGTCTTTCACAAACTGGGGGGGAAACACTGGTAGTATTACTTAGACCCTAACTGTTAAGGTCCATGCTAAACTGTTTGCATTGTAGCACATTTACTACTGTACAAAAATGTGGACCTTTCCTTACTGCTGTGGTCATCTATTTCCAAATGAAGCTTAAGTGTTTACACATTCTTGTACTTTTCCTTTTTTACATCCCCTGAAAAGGGTCGACAGGAGTGCCAAGATCAAGATCAATTCTAAGTCCATAGTTTTTCTTCCATAGATTTAATTCTATTTTCTGTAAATGTTTTCTCCCCACGCAATGGTCTGAATACTGTTCCAAAGCCTTCTCAACAATGCCAGGCTGTATCAGATGGATTAATACAAAACCCCTTTATTTTAACATTTATTGGGGCTTGGGAATAGGCCTACAAACTCACAATGTGTATTCAACTGTGACAGGGAGGGATATAAGGCAATATAAGACGGAGCAGTGGTAGGATCCTTTAAATCCTCCGTTCAAACGTGCAGGGTGGCTCCATCATAACCAGCTCAAACTGTCGAGGTGTACACCTGGAAGTAAGACTGGTAGGACCGGGCAGCTCGCCTTTTGAATGAGCTGACGTGTTTGAACAAGGGTGTGTCTGACATAACTACAGAGCTCTGTCAACTTTCATGAAAGTTAAAGATGGCTAACGTTAACATTTCACCAAGTTTCAGTGTTCGCTTCACAGACAGCGGGCTGAGTAAGTCACGGCATTGAATAAACAACTTAACGTAGGTTTTAAAGAAATGTGTGTCACAAAACAACTATCACATTGTCACCCCTGAATGGAACTGACACTATATTCGGATTTCAAATTCACGACCCACCACCTATAACGTTTAACAATCATTTGCTGCTAGCTAAAATTAACGTTAGGTTAACTAACTTTCTGCCGCCCTGTTCGCACTAAACAAACCCCCTCTTCGGTGTGTTTGACGATTAAAGGCATTTGACAGCCGTGTACACCTCTTTCCAAGCCTACATAATGACGCCAAGTTCTTTCTTCATAATGAATGATTGTGGAGCGAAACTTGACTGGTTCTGGTTCCTTGTCTAACGTTAACGTTACCAGCCGTGCCTGTCAGCGAACTTCAGCCGCTGTGTCATCGAACCTGACGGTACTTCTGAACTCCAGCTCCTGCTTTATCTCAGGCATCATGAGCTTTGCCTCTTGTTTGTGTTTTATTTGACTTGGAAACAACGCGGTGGGTTTTTTAAAACGATTAACTATAGTATATATACTTACAAATTGTATCTCTCGTAGGCAGTCGCCATCTTCGCTCCGTCTACCTGACCTCAGTGACGACAGCAGTGAGGGTTCTGTGTGGGTTGCCAGATACAAGTTGTAGAACCGTAGAGGGCGTAGTGCTTAAAATGCGGCTTTCCCGTTTAACCCACGAGAACCTGGCATCCATGTAAAGCGAGACGGTGGGTGGTACTTGTAGTTTAACCCCATACATGATTCAACCGGGTTCAACCATAGACAGTATATAAGTTCAACCTCTTATATACTGTCTATGGTTCAACCACTGCAACAAAAGGTACCTGCATGTGGTATAATAAATTAAAAAAAATGACACTTGCTGTTTTTTCTTCTTATAAATGTTTAATATAATTAACACACACATTGTTTACTTTATAATTTCTACAAATTAATCAAAGTGTCCTTAAAGTAAAAATGTATTGAAGATGTTCTTGTACTCTATCTTTCATGAAATGCACATTTAATTCATGGCATTTGTATCATCTGTTGGTGAACGTCACAACAGGCATTATTCAGGACACCAAAGCACGCGGGTGCTGTGAAGGACCCCCCCAGCGCGTATATAAACCATGACCGGACGTTTGTCCAGCCTCTCGTTCCCACCTCTCTACGCAGCTGGAAGAGAACACGACGTCGGGATTATTCACAATTTACTATACTTCGAATAGAAGGTAAATGTGGTACATTATGAGTAGCTTACTGAAGTGCTTTGTATTAACTTATGAAAGGACTTTAGGTGAAATGGTTACCGACAGCAGCCCCGACTTGTTCCATGCTGAGCACATGGCACAGAGGCGTAATGGAGGGAGGAAAAACCTGTCTTCTAACGTTACTTTTGATCTGTGTTTTCTCAATAGGTGAAATAATGAGGCTCCTCGTCGAGTTAACTACTGCAAAGACAAAGTTCGAAGATGGGTGACTAAAGTGAGTGGTTAGCTGGATGCACATTATTTAATTACTACTACGGTAACGTTATAGGACACAGTACATTTATCAGAATTAAAGAAAATGTGGCTTGTATTCTAAAACTACATGCATGACCAATATGAAAATGCAACATTTTAATCCGAAGTATTTGTTCTTAACACGAGTTAAATCATTGTGCATAATTAGGCCACTTGAGTGGATTTCCTCGTGGCATGTAGACCCTCTGGTGTTAGCTAGCGTTGCAGCACCCTCTGCAGGGCTTCAGCATTTGTAGGCGTTGACTACAAAAAATATGACTTAATTTATCTCAGGACTGCATAAATGCAGGTCAAATAGTAAAATGCATGTGATCTAGTATTTAAATTTCTCTTTATTTAAACTCTCATATCTAGGGACTGGGGATAGTTTTTATTTCATTGGAGACTGCTTAACCTGAGGCTTTATGAATACCATTATCTATTTATTTTCTATTTGGAAAGTCTAGATAGAACTAGGGGTGCAACGGATCATAAAACTCATGGTTTTGAGTCATGAGTTGGTTCTATTTTCGGCTCAGCACAGAAGGTGGTGGAGATTTAAAATGTATTAAATGTAACTAACTTCATCAGTAAATTCACATTAAGGGGGGGGTATTTTAAAATGTGTATTTAAAATATATGGTATTTTACAATAACTTAGAATGCACCACAAGGTTTACCAGTTTAAGTTAATGCAACATTTAGTCATTTTTTTTCCTTTTCCCCCAGACCACCGCAGTGACCATAGTCGGTGCTAGGTTGTCTTTTGACATAATTTGAATGATGTCCTTTTGAGCAGGTATCTAATTTTTTTACACAACGTATGATCAACTAGTCACGATATCAATAAGCTTGGCCCTTATTGATTTTTCGGGTTTTGAGAAATGTGGAATTGGGGTGCTTTTATAGAACAGGGTCTTGCGATCCATCCAACAATACAACTTTTTTTAATAAATTAAAGTACCTTGAAAAGTTTGTCACAAATGGTGAATACAAACCCTTTACTGTGTAATGGAAATGACTCACTGCTATTTCAGGATCACCGACTGAATGTTGTAGCTGCCTCATCAGGCTCCTCAGCACTGATGCAACATGATTTCCATCCTTTGGATACTACAGTAGTCCTACTGTGTGGTGGTGAGTGTCAATGGGATGCCACAGAATTATATGCTATGAAAACTAACATGCTACTATGATGATTCATTAGACTAGAGTCTCTGATTTAAACATGAAGCTCTTTCACAGTGCACTGAGCATGTATCCTGTCAATTTAATACAAACTGCAAACATTAGAACTGGTTCTAATGCTGTTTTCTCTGTACTTTAGACCATCTGGACTATGGAGACTGCTCTCTGGGTAAGTCTGGCATCTGAAGTTATTTATTTATTTTGTGGAATGATGATTTCTTAGACTAGAGTCTCTGACAAAAGCATGAAGATGTTTCACAGTGCACTGACCACATAACTGACACGTGGTATGTTTGTGTTAACCCATTTACTGTCAATCATGTTGACCTTATATTACAGCTGGCATGCCTCATAGCTTTTCCTGCCTCATAGCTTTTCCTATCTAGTGTCAATTTTATTTTACATTGAAATCAATTCAGACACCAGAAAACTTTAATCATTAAGTGCTTGTATAAGCTCTATTATGATAGTCTTACAAATGTAAAGATATGTGCTTTATCACTTCAGTTGAATTTTTACTGACATTTAAGTTTTAAATTGCTAATATTACACTCATTTTCAGATACATAATTGTATTTAGAAGTTATGTCAGAATAGGTTTACATGGTTTAGTTTTCGAAAACACAATTTTTGTTCTGCACATTGCTGCAGCTCCTCTTTTCACCCAGTGTTAAGCTCTCTGTATTATGTATGACCATACTGAATATTCATGGGGACTGTTTCTTTGAAAGCCAGCTGGTAAACAACTAAGAGGTCGAAGTGATTGCAGTAAAGGGGCTATACATCCAAACCACTGTGGTCCCTGAACTTATGTTTGCGTTGCCGTGTGGTGGTATTGATGTGAATTTCTCCGGTAGGTCTTCCACACTGACGAGTTGGCGTGACCGTTCCACAGCTGTACAACTTGCTGGAAGGGATGGATTCGGTTTTCATGGTGAGGTGGGTCATAATGCAGAATATAAATTAACTCTTAATCAAGACTATCCACATGGGGCTTAGATGCTTCATCCTGTAGCTTGTGTCTGAGTTTGGTCAATGATGATTCAGTTATTTGGTTCTACTGATCTTAAGTGAAGTCTACTCGCAGCGCACTGAGACACTCAGACTGATCAAGCTTCTGTTTAAGAATTTGTGGAAGCCAAACACTGGTGGTGATGGCTGTTTTCTATCTTCTCAGGTGTGACTTGCAGCCCAAGCTGGATGGGTTGCTAGGGCTGGAATCTTTTCCTGGATACCACTACGTTCAAACCTAAAGATTTTTCAGCAGACTCGCAGGCTAGAGATTAAAGTTCTTTAAAGAAACTGATACATGTGCTTTGCTTTACAAAACCATTAAGCCATCTAGAAAAGTTTCATTCCTACAGTTTTGTACAAGGATTTACTCAACTGAGGCCTTTAGAGAAATTTCAAATAAATGGTTGACAACACAATGACTCCAGGCTTTTTCTTTTCTTAAATGTATAAATGTTGCAGGGTTTCTGTAGTCTTAAATATGAATTATAATTTGAAACTAGTCTTAATTTCCTAGGTCAATGTAACACTTGCTCAAATACTCCTGCAGAGCCTTAGAATTTGATTCAGTGTGTTCTTTCAGTCCAAATGTAATTTGCTGTATTAAAGGAGACCAACTTAATTATATCAGCTTTCATGTTCTTGGCCTGAGTCTCTTTTGGTTTAAAACCTAGACTGATTTTATTCAGCTGTGGGAGTGCAAATTTTGTGATTCTTGGCTTGAAACTGAATTTAGCACTTGGTTAAAGCCAGTTGTTAATGGATTTGAAGCCTACTGTTTATGCCAGAAGGCAATTAACTGAATGTTGGGGGTATGGGTGCTGGAGTCTCAGGCAGACTCAAGGGTCTCTAGTAATGGTCATAAAAGTCTTACATTTTACTTGGTGAAACCCTGTGGTAGGTTGATTACTATAAAATAAACTAAAATGGCTGTGGGCCATAACATTTGCTATGTCAAAATGTGATTAAATATAAATTGCTGTAGATAAAACTAACCAGCAGAAAGCAGTAATTGCAACCTCATCCTGTTGATGCTGCTTGGTCATCAATCTGTACATAAAATACCTTTTATAAAGGTGAGATTTTTGCTTTGTAAAAGTACTTTTTACTGAACAGTGTTTTGATAAAGCAGTACGTGCATGTGTTACATATGCTAATGGTAGCATTATATGGCTGCAATGTAGCCACCTGCATGTTTTCTAAAGGCTGCCAGCTAGCCACAGATCCCTGGATCTGTGTCAAGTCCCCTTGTGCTGCAAACACTCCACCATCCCAGTCCCCAAAACATTCATCACGTTTCAATGACTTCTGTGGTTGTGAACACCTTCCAGGTCAGTGGATGGTACAGTCAATGTGGCACTGTGCTACATCCTGCAACACCTTGACTCTGCAGGGACCTATGCAAGGATCCTGTTTGTGGATTTCAGTTCTGTGTTCAATACCATCATTGGGGTCACCTGGTAGTGTGTGTGCCCCATAGATAGAGGCTCAGTCCTTGCTGCAGCAGCCTTGGGTCCCTCCTTTCATGCCTAAAACTGTCCCGTCAAATAAAGGCCTAAGATAAAAAAAAATATTCTTGAAATCGCCATCTTCCCAAAAATCCCCCCTCCAAACTCAGCCAGCTTACTGTCCTGTGAGGCTTGGGGAAATCTCATCCAGTACTTAAAACATTAGTACTGGCGCCCCCCAGGGATGTGTGCCCTCCCCCACTGTGCTTCTCCCTCTACAATTTGCACCTCAGGAGACCCGCCTGGTAAACCCCTGAAATGTGCAGACGACACACCAGTCACCGGAGACCTGTCTGCATACAGACAGGAGGTTGAACAGCTGGCCCTCTGCTGTGGTCAGAGCAACATGGAGCCAGACCGGAACAGACTGCAACGGACAGGACTACCGAGAAAATCATTGGTGCCAACCTGCCCTCCATCTAGGACTTGTACTCCTCCAGAGATAAGAAACCGACAGGAAGCATCACTACAGACCATCCCGCCCTGGTTTGATCTCCTCCCCTGTGGTAGGCCCCAGAGAAGCCTGTTCACCAAAACAAGCAGACACAGGAACAGCTTGTTGCCACAGTCTGTCACTATGATCAACACTGAACACTAGGGCTGGGCGTATCCATCTAAATATCGATACCAAGATGAGTATTGGTATCGGATCGATACTCTCGTGATGAGATCGATACTGTTTTTGCAGTTTCTCTCCAAATTCATGCGAGCACAGCGTCTCTCCAAGTCTGTGCACACTGCACAGTGTATTTTTTTTTTATATTGTTATATTCATATTTATACATTGTGGATTTTGTTTACTTATTTTGCACAACTGACTATTTTTCACGGATCTCTGTGTGTAATTGAAGGTATTCTTGGTTGTGTTGTTGACTATGTTACAAAAAGCCCGAGTCAAATTCCCTGTTTGTGTTCACACCTACTTGGCCATCTGATTCTAAGCCATATTACACTTTGTGTGTAGCATCTTTTGTGTGGACAGGACAAATCCTAGTACAATACGGTCTTCCAAGAGCATTAGCACGAACTGCACATAGCCAACCATTGTTTTATTTTGAAAGTTGAAACCGGACCGGTAGTCCGTCTTCTTTGTTCTCGTAATTAGCTAGCTAGGTAAAAACGTTCCTTCGACCTGGTGGGCGGACCTTCCCCTCGGCTTTTTGCTGGTTAGCTGTGCCGTTAATGGTACCCGTCTTCAGTTAGCTTGGTTGGAAGCTGATTTATCCAACCGCAACAGATAACACGTTTGTGTGTTTACAAGTCGGTTTCCAGAAGTTGAGGAACTTGGTCTGTGTGTCGACTTATTTGATGCTAACAAGGCGGACTAGCTTACGGTCTGACAGACAAACTCAAGCTAACGTCGCTGAAGGTGAGAATTTATCTGTTATAACATTGTCTAATGCTAACTTGCCGTACTTAAGAGACACCGACAACCCGAAATCTGTTTTCCTAAACTTTGTCAGTAACGTTAGACGTTAAGTGCTAACCAATCTCACTTTCCAGTACAAACCTTAAAGTTAAAATTAGCTAGCTAAGTCAAGTGTCAGACCGGTGTAACATTAGCTAGCTAACGTTAACTTGCATTGATGTTGACGTGGAAGTTGAAGGAAGATTTAGCTAATGTTTTTACTAACTGTAAATGTGTTTTCTTTTATTTGCAGGTGTAGCCAACGCAATGTGTTTCGGGAGACTGAAAAAGTTAAACAAGTTTGTCAAGTAATGACGTTACGTTGATTGTCCTACAGCTGAAGCCTGGGTCCACTCAACCTATTCACTTGTAACTAACGTTAGCCGGTGCTAGCTTGCTTATTGAGCATATTTGAAGGTAACGCTGAGTTACCGAAAGCAACCTTGGCAGCTCCAAATGTTGCCAGGTTAAACCAAAGACATGTAGACGAGAAGCCTGACTTGTAAATGCTGTCATTGCATTAAGAGCATTGTAAGAAATTTAAGGCGGGGTGAGCCCAACTGCTGAAACACACCCGCAGGTGTGTCTATGGCCTGAGGACGAAATTCTGCCGAGGCCTGAATCCTTGTCAACAAGTATTACAACTTCCCAGCTGAGCTGGCAGCACATGCATGCTTCTCCAGTAAGTTCACAGAGCTTCCTGGCCAACTTTAGCTAGAGGAACTGATTGTCTGCAATTTTGAATTCCACTCCAACAGAGAAAGCATGACAGCTGTGGTAGGCAAAGCATGGGGGTGGCTGCGCTCATGGGGCGGCACTGAGGTGTCAGAGAATGCCACCACGGTGACAGCCAAGGGCCAGATGCATGACTTCAGCAAGCAGGGTCCCAAGGGGTGGACCTCTTGGATCTGGGGAGGGTTGAGACAAAGTGACCAAAGCAGTCCAGTGGAGGAGTACTGGGAGGCGCAGGAGAAGCTTCAGCCCATGGAAATGAATGTCCAGGAGACGGGGGCAAATTCACAGCAAGTTACTAGGTGGTGGAACAAATATCTCCACACTTCTTACCTTCCGTGGCCAAGGAAAACGGAAGCAAGCGGACTGAGACGCAGGAAACGGGATGGTCAGAGTGTAGATCCGTGGGACTGTGATGTTGATGGGGACTTTTCTGACTACGGGACGCCTCCTCCGTCTCCTACACCTCCTTCCTTTCAGCTGACATCCCCCTTTCGACTCTTTGCGCACAGTTTGAAGGTGGAAATCGTGCCGGAGCACTACGAGATCTCTTTCAACTTCCTCCGCCACTTGTTTGATCTGTTTGTGGTGGGCTTCCTGTGGACTGTGTCCCCCCCTGCCAAGCTGATCCTGGAGGTGTTGGGGGTCCAGGGAGCGCTGAGGCTGTGGCTCCATGGTATGGCCATGTTCTTTGTCTCCACAGTTGGGATGGCAGGATTACTGTGGTTGATCCAGGAGTATCTCCCTCAGTTTGCGTTGATCTATGGCATCGTCCAGGCACTGGTGATTTCGGTCAGCGTTCGCCAGAGTGTGATGCTCGGCGTAGAGGTAGAAAAAGAAGAGAAGGATGATGAGGGCATGGAGACCGAGGAACCCAAAGAAAAGATTGTGTCTGTTAAGGACAAGGTGAAGACGAGTTAAGTTTAAGGTAAGTCCCTTCATTGGTCTGATGGGATGTTTAGGTTACATTTTACCACCTGCTCAAAGTTTTTTTTTTTTTCCCTCTCTCTGGCAATTTGTCTTGGTGTTTTTGGTCTCATGACTGCTGCATAAGTTAAATTGAGAAACTCCCACACTAAAAACCTAAAAGCATTTTCATCACAATAAAACAGTGCTGAACAACTGTATAGGTGAAAACACCGACAGCTGAAGCTCCAGCACTGTCACTGCAGGTAGTTTAGCTTGGTCAGTCAATAGTTAATACCTGTTTTTTATCGGTGGATATACCTTCTTTTTTTTTTATCACATTTTTTAAAACCCAAATATCAGAATCCCTCAAAAATGCAGTATTAGTTGGGCTTTAACACTAACTAGTTACATTTGATTAGTTGCACTTCATAATAGAATTAAAAATAATAAAAAATTGCTCCACCTTGACTAAGTACAGCACAAAATACTACTTCCACATACACTGCTTTCAGCAAAAACCCTATTCTATAATACATTGGTTCCCAAACTGGGGCAGAACAAGTACCAACTTCTGAAAATAACTGTACTTATGTAAGATTTGGAATGCAGGACTTTTGCTAGTGTTTTTTATATTGTGGTATTGCTCTTTTTTTCTTTTTAAAAGTATATTGAAGGGAGGTGTAGATGTGAACTGAGTGGTTAGCTGTGTTTTGATATGGCTCATTTTGGCCAAAAGTTGTGCTCTGTTGATGATTTGATATGCTAGGTATTTGTCCTCAGCCTATGTACAGCACATACTGCCAGCTCTTTAGTCTGATTATTCTCCTGTATTTTCCTCTTTATTGAAGAGCTTGTCAACTTCATGTGGAACCTTGTTAGTGAAGGCATTCCCAATGGAATGTGTCTTGTAGTCAACGTTGGTCTGAAGGGAGAGTTGCCATTGTGGTAAGATCAGAATGATAGCAGACTGTTACATGGAGATTCTTTTTTTGTGTGGAAGGTGACTAGGTGAGGCTGCTCCTTAATGTTGCTGTATGTTTAAATTGCATTTAGCACATTCATTAAAGGCTGGGGTTAACTGATGACACACACGCACCATAGAAAAAGAAGTGTGATATTCAGAGTGGTGTGAAACCAGACACAGATAATTCAGTTTATCTGCCAGAGGCCTCAGATTACAGAGAAATGTTAGTGTTTATTATGTCAAAACAAGCATCAGCCAGACGTCAGAGATGATGGAATACATTTAGTTGAAATGAGTACGATAACATCCTGTTCTATCCTGTGTACCCACAGTACAGTTCCTTCCATTACATTTTGACTCTTATTAAAGTAAAGTTCTGCTTCACAGTTATTATAACTGGGTCTCCTTGTCTTGGTTATCATTTCTGTCAGTCATGATAAGATTGCTCTCACCGTGAATTTCTGAGATCGGCGAACTGTGACTCGCTACGATGTAATCTGGCAGGTCGTAAACAACGTGAGCAGTTTGAGGACCAGACAGGTTGGAAACAAACCAACTGATTTCTGTCATCTGAGTGAGCGCAGCTGCATGTGGCTAATACGGGTCCCTCAACAGGACCACTGCACACAGCTGGAGTCCAGTCAGTCAAAGTGGAAGCAGGAAGTGCTTACAACACACAGTTTGGCTAACAATGGCCCCTTCCCCTTTTGTTTGCTCTTCCAGTTAGGTTTGATTAAAACCTTATATTTACTGACATTGACCACCACATATGATATCCAGGCTCTGTCAAAATTATTTATAATTGCCAATGCAGCCAATAGGACCCCACATCCCAGAGATGCTGATTCACACTGGACTAATATTATCAGCTGACCTCTGTGTTTGGAGAAATATGGTCGGTAATTGGTTACATGTTGCTGTACTGTGTTTTCCAGAGCAGCTGGAGTTAAGAGAGCTGTGTTGTTTCCACAGACGGTGAGAAGTTGCTGCCCATCCAGGAGTCGTCCCACATCAGTCCAGCTGTGTCAGACCTCCTCCAGCGGGACTGCGACCTCCGTGTTCTGCACAGTCCTTAGAAAACTCCTGTCACTTTATGTTCAACACTATTGATCTGCATTTCTAGACGTCTGTCCTCCCATGGCCTTAAAGTTGTTACCAGAATGTTGACTGATAGCAGTATAAAGTTTAGTATCACAAAGTACACTACTACTCTAATGGTGGTCAGTAATGTTAGAGGCCATCGATGTTCAAGAAACACACCCAGTATTCAGGGAATACTCTGTTGTGTTAACATTTTCATTTCTTGTCCCGTGGGACTATTTTTGTCATGATTCACCAAAAGGCAGTCACCCGGTTTGGGACCAGGTCACTGCCTTGGGTGCATTCTGGGCAAGAAGAAATGAACAACCAAATACACCGCCTAAATGATCAGAAACTTTAGGCATCACCGCGAGAAAGTAAGGAATGCAAAGGGATACAAACCACTGCATTACCAAAAACTGGTTGAGTGAAACATTGTAGGGGGGATCGAGAGAAGCAGAGTTTCAGCACAGGGGAGTCTTCACATGGGAGTATTTAGCAAAGGCACAGACGCTGAGAAGAGAAACCACAGTGCGCCAGAAATATCCCAGGGCCCCTGAATGTCAGGTCACCAACTGTAAAGCAGCAGACAGGCTGCTGCTGGTCGCTCTGTTCAGACTGTGGTCACTCATTTGGTTCTGAAGGCCACGCCGGGGGAATTTGGAATCATATGGTTCCAGGGGATTGGGGTTCAGTTTGAATCACTGACTGTGTCTGTCTGTGGCCACCATCTTTGTCCCTTAAGGCACAGTCATATTTCACGCTCTCCAATCAAATATTCATCCCATCTTTAATTTAATTCAGCTGAAGCTGGAAACGCAGGCACGTTCAGGCGCGTGCGTTTCCTGTTTCAGTGCCATCTCTCGCTGTCTCCAATACACTCGCTCTATATTTGGAAACGAAGAAGCGCCGTGTCGTCCCCTAGTGTAGTACAATAATATACTGCAATATTGCTTTGTTTAGTCTGTAATCGAGCTGCTTAATATTTTTGTATACTCGCATCCCACCTGTGACGTCTCATCCCTTTCCAGAGCAGAGTGCAGAACAGAAGGCTGATGTGAACGGACCTTTTAAATGGAGCAAATCCCAATGTGGTCAATGGTGGGAAGCCTGAGAGGTTGTTAGTACTAACCTGTCAATAAACACACACGCACACACACGCACACTACAGAATATAGTGCATTAAAGCCATACTATCCCCCTAACTCAGCATTGACCTCCAACTTTGTTTCTTCAAAATAAAACGTGTATTTTGAGACCCAAGACTAGTTGAATGGAATGCAATGGTTAAGTCTATGGCAGGGGTCTTCAATGTTTTATAAGCCGAGGACCCCTTAACTGGACTTAAACAGATCAGGGACCCCCTACTACATATATTGTATAAAATTAAGTTGCATATAGGCCTACAATAACATGGGACAGCATAAGTATACATACCTTTTTTAGTGCTTAGAATACTCCGCTATTAAAATAGTTGTTGGCATGATTTTATAAATCATGTTTTAATGTTAATATATATGTGGCACACTTAACTGTATCTGTGGATGGCTGCCTTACCTATAGGCCAGTAAGCCCATAGGTACAGTAGTCAATGTTTTAGTAGGCTGATTTATATTTGCAGTAACTTGTTGAAGATCTCTGTTCTATGGGGTTTTCTTTTCTTCTTTTGGAACAGCATCTAAAGGCCGTTGAGAGGTTTCAGTGCTCAGCTGTGATGGTTGCTGCTTGTTCTAGACTAAGAAATAGAACAATCGTTATTTCTGCTGGTGAATCTGTTTTGTACTTTATGTATGTTCACATATTGAAGTGAAAAAGGCCTTTCCTGAAACCTCCCCAAATACAGAACAAGGTGCTGTCACTGTTTCTTGTCTTGTATCTGTGTAGGGGTTTTCAGTGACCCAGAATACCAGCAGCACATGTGAATGTGTCCTTTGTACACACTAGTTTCTTGCCCATCATATAGCTCAGTTCAAACGTCTCTTTTCTCCACTACTGTGTTTTTATGGGCTCTTACTTCCTTGTCCTGCTTTAGATTTAAAAGGTACAACAATGAAAAGACCAAACATAGAATTTGGTTTTTGTGCACAAAAGCATGTTTTGCACTCCTGTTGCATTGAAGCACATTTGACTTGCATTAGACATTCTCTATAGCATGTGCTGCTCATCCATTTATTCCACACACATGCACATGCTTACTTGTATCAGCCTGTGAGCTGTGGATGCTGGCGGCCGACAATATTGAGATGAAATCATTTAATCTTATTGAAATGAAAGTTTGTGTGTATAACAAAATTAGAATAAGAATGTTCTCATGAAAACGCAACTGGCAACTACTGCCAAAAAACCTTGAGTATACTCCTGAGCGCACACTGCCAGAGTGACATGGAATGGAATGTTAAATGGTCTTCTCATTTTAATTTTCAAATTGGCAGATAATGTAAACATGAAAATGAAATTGCAAACTTTAGAATTTTGGGCTGAAACAATTGATTAGTCAGTTGCCAGAAAATGTATCTGCAGCTATTTAGATAATCAATGGCTTGTTTAAGTCAAATCTTTTTTTTTCCCAGGCCAAACCTTTCCTAGATCCAGCTTCTCAGCTGCATTATTATTATCATTATTATTATTACGGCAAGAGAAGTCATTTGAAGATGGACCTTTAGGAAATTGTGATGGCCATTCCTCTGTATTTTGATCCTTTTATAGACAAAATAATACAAATAATTGTTAGCTGCAGCCCTTTATTAATTTGAACTATATTTTGACTGATATTGTTACTAAATAAAATGTAAACAGTTTTTTTGTGGTTAATTTATAAAGACTTTAAAATCAGGTGATAAAAAAAGTCAGATTTTGAAGTTTTATTTTACATTGTCTGCCAATTTAGCTTTTTTTTTTTTTAGTGCATTTCATCATTGTTGGGGCCATGTTATGCTAAGGAATGTACTAGAAATGATTGGAACTGTAGTTTTTAATTTTAATTTTGGCAGTATTTCCAAACAATACAGTCGGATTAAGAAATTTGAATTTAAATGTTTTGATGTACACAAATGGAAAATGAAATTTGACCAAACGTCTATCAACAATTTGTGTTCCTGTGTTGTGTTGCCTTTTATTCATTGTTTGCTTATGTGAGAGTTTTATTGCAGCGATATTAACGCTTGTAAGGAGAGCTATTTTTATATGAGCAGCCTGCCCAAACACCTAACAAGTGCTGGATCACTGTAGCTGTGCAGAGACGCCGTCCTGCTTCCCTAAATAAGCAGGACGAAGCTCACATGGTGTCATTTGAACTCTGCTGTGAACTGTGACTGTACACCTGAAGCCAACACTACACTGAGGGGGAAATAAAGATTCTCTTTTATTAAATTGCCTGCTTGCTTTTGATTTCCTACACGTCTTTGAAATCCTACATTAAATGAAACAAATGCAATGATGGCGTATTGGTTAAGCTGGGATGATCTTTTCAGTAGAAGCAACCATAGAAGAGCATCAAATGTTCCCAGCCAAAGAAGAGTCCTAACAGCATCACACCACTGCAAACTGCAGCCAGCTACTGTTCAAAGCAAGGGCGTAGTTAGGTTTCAACATTGGGGGGGGGCACATTATAACCGGGGGCATCAAACACTTAATTTCCTGCATTCTGGTGAACATTTATACAACAATGTGTGCCTTTTCTGCATCAGTTTATGGTGCAAATGTCTATTTGTGTAATAGAAATGTTTATATAATATTCTGTGTTGTTTAAAACTTTCTGCATATTCAAAACATCACTCGTGTTTCGGGATGTTTTAAAGCAGTGGTTCTCAAACTTTTGTATGTACCCCTTTTGAATTGTTTCTTTAAGCCAAGTACCCCCTGACTAGCGCTAACCATTTTCGGTAGAAAAAAAAAAAAAAAGTCTCTATAATGAGCTGTCAGCAATAGATTTACTAAACAACAGCCTTGGAACTGAAGTAAGACAAGAATAGCATCAAAAATAGTATCAAAAACTTCAAAAACAGTGACATAACTTTGAAAAAAAACGAGAAACTTGTAAAAAGTAGGACAGTATAGGAAGGAAGGCAAGAATAGGTCCAAAGAAGGCGACACAAATGTCACATTTTTTTGTAGGAAAAAAAAAATAGTCTACATAAAGAGGAACAAGGTTCTGGACAACAGCCTTGTTACTATTAAACATTTTGTTAAATATCTCATGTACCCCCTGCAGTCATCCAAAGTACCCCTAGGGGGACACGTACCCCCATTTGAGAGATTATTTTTTAGTATTTATGCTACACTACATGTTTTTAAATGTTTTTAGGTAAGAAAATCAAAATGTTGCCTTTAGACCACAGCGGGGACTGCAAAAGTGTGCATGGCTAAGTGGTGTCATACTCCTGCGGAATATATAACACACACAGTTTGATCCCAGTTGAAAACTTTAATTCACATTACATCTGCTCTCATAATGCCTAATAATATATACAGAAAGGTGCAATACCAGTACAAGAACAATGTCCATATGTAACAATGCCGGTGTGTATAGACAGAACAGACAGTGAGTATTTTTTAACGCCCGACATGAAGCTGAATTTAACGGGAACCTATGGGTGTTAAGTGAAATGAACTTGTCTTAAATACCACTCATTAACATCCTGTGCAAAGATAACTCCAAAACAATTCTTCGGATGCCAAAATGCCATCATGCCATCATTTCTACGATTGTCCCGTGGATTCAACAGATTCACCTGAAATCAATCACGCAAATGAAAACCAGCAGAGGATTTTAAACACATTCAAAATACCTACACTCTTCTAACGCGGTCAGAAAATGAAATAAACACAGAGTGATTACAGCAAACAGAGCATTACAGGTGTGCAGAAACAATCAAAGCTTTGGTAAGGAGGCGAGAGCTGAACTTGGACAGGACTAGCCAGGCCCCGTTCTTCATGTGGAGCTGAACTAATCCAGGGTCACACGATGTCAGCCAGACATTCAGTTCTTCCAACACAGGCGATGGATATATTCTTCAAAGTTCAAAGCAGATATTCACAGCTGGCGTGGTGACGGGTTGAGTAATGTCCCTCGCCTTCACACAGACTCTGACCATAGTCAGAAACATACTGGATTCTCGAGGCCAATAGTGGTATTGGTATTAGAGAGTTTAAACATGTTTTAAATGACATCAGCCAGTATGGCGGCTAGTATCGGCTGAAATATCCGCCTGTCTGATAGAGAAGTCTCTCATTCTAACTGTGAAATGAAAGTTAACCCTGAGGACTGCCAGAGCCTGTAATAAAGAACAATCTGTAACTTCACTAATCTGATCGAGAGCTAAATAAGCCCGACCCCGAGGTGTACTTTTGGACCCAGCGCTGTCTTTTGATGCTCAGGGGACTGAAGTAGTGCCGTCCTACTTTGTCCAACCGAGACAGCTAACCAAGATCGGCTCATTTCTTCCCTCTGCAGATGTAGAAAAGCTCCTCCGTGCTTTATCTCCTCCAGACTATTGCCACACACTTTAATCTGGTATCAGCAGGCCAAACATCCAAAGACTGCAGTGGATACAGCCAGGCTTTTTAACTCCACATCCCAGCCACCCTTGCTGCCCTTCTACTGGTTACCTATGTGTTTTAGAATCAATTTTATAGCTTGGTTTTCAAATGCTCAGGCTCCTATCGGCCTCTATGAAAGGACTTCTAGGGACGGGCATTGGAAATTATCAATAGCTATAACTGCTGCGATGCTGTACACTGGAGATTTGTTGCACACATGTCTATGTCTTAGCATCTGTCCCTATTCAAATAAACATGAAATTATATCTATCCGTGACCTGATGGCTGCCCTCCTCATGGATCCTAACCCTGGTGCCGTCCTGTCAGGTGACCGGGCCTTTGCTGTACACTCCAAACTCAGAATCCTCTTTCAAATCTCATTCTAAAACTCATGTTTCTCATATGGCTTTTTTTTTTTTCTGAACTGATGTTTGTTGCAATTATATTATATCTTATGTTTTGGATGGTTGACATATGAATAAAGTTAGTATTATTAGTTTTTGCTATGACACGCAACTTCAGAGAAACATTAAAACAGGTTGGAAGCAGTGAAAGATCCAGTGTCAAATCATGTGACTGAAGTTCTCCACACATGCAGAGCCGGGCCCAGGGCTGGTTCTGTAGGGCTAACAGGTGATACTGGTGGTACTGAGGGGTAATATGTTCTGTCACTGGGCAAGAACTTTAAACAGACAGCAATGCTGGCTCAGCCTAATATAAAGTGAGATCTTTTGTCGTGTCCACTCTATTCTACGTCTCACATACTGCTTTTGCAGGGCCGGGCATCGCAAGGATTTCAAAAATCCATTGCATCATCCATTCCACATCAGTTAGGTTAGAGGATTTTCACATACAACACCACATTATCTCGAATATAAAAGAGGTTCTCAGAGAACTTCTGCTGTAAACTGTACAAGCAAGAAGCAACCCTCAGATATATATATATATATATATATATATATATATATATATATATATATATATATATATATATATATATATATATATATATATATATAATAATGCACCAGGTTCATGTTTAACATTAAGAAACCACATCCATGGTGAAAAGGCAGATATTAAAAGATCGATTTCTGGATTTTATTAATCAATATCAGATCACTCAAACAAAGATTGGATTTTAACTGGAGAATGGATTATTTGAACCCAGCCCTAGTGGTTTGTAATGGCACTGGTACTACACAGACTGGGCTCCACTGCATGTCCAGGGTTAGCAAGTTTATGAATGAAAGAGCAGCAAATCAAACATAGAATACTAAACAATGTGCAATATTATATACAATTAACTCTGTCAAAAGGAAACCCAGAGGCAGGTAGCCTGTGTGTGTGTGTGTGTGTGTGTGTGTGTGTGTGTGTGTGTGTGTGTGTTTCTCGTTTAAATAAATTCGTGGGGTCCAAAAACCCGGAATACAGTATACTTGTGGGGTCCGGACAGCTTTGTGGGGCCAAAATGCTGGACCACACAACATTAAAGGGCAGTTTGAGGGTTAAGACTTGGTTTTAAGATTAGGGTTAGAATTAGGTTATGGTTAGGGTGAGGGTAAGGGTTAAGGTTAGGCATTTAGTCGTGATGGTTAAGGTTAGGGTAAGAGGCTAGGGAATGCATTATGTCAATGACGGGTCCCCACAAAGATACTGAGACGCACTGTGTGTGTGTGTGTGTGTGTGTGTGTGTGTGTGTGTGTGTGTGTGAGAGAGAGAGAGAGAGAGAGACACACTGCATGCTGCCGGGGGCACACAGCCAGACTGCACTGATGTCATTCATTATGGTTACATTAGATCCAGTGCTTTTATACCTTTCAGCGCATTCATGGCACAAACACTTTGCATTACTGCTGATGCACTCCAAAGTGCTTTTGCTCGGCTTCATCAGCAGCCATTAGTTTCCGCTCATCTTACTACAGCATCAAAACCTCCCTTTTAGAGACCGGACGCCCTAATCACGGGGTCTGCACTGTGAAGTAAAAGGGCCAAAACATGCACAAACATCGCCATAGTCCAACGCATCAGCCCTGCGCCTCTGTGTGTTAAAGGGTCATGTTTTAGCGGCTGAAAGGAGACCAGCATTTTCAATAAGGCTCATTCTTAATCCGTGTGGTCTTCCGACATGGTGACATCACTACAATGGAAGTACGTAACTAGTGTTTTTACATGCGTTAGCTCATTTATTACAGCCCGATAGTTTACATTACTGCTGCTGACCGTTTTCCCGAAGCACAGTGAACTCATACAGCATCATTTCTGTTTTTTATTGTTGTAAAAGTTTAGTTACCATTGGCTGCTCATGCAAGCTGATGACGCATTTTGTGTAAACATTATAAATCAGTGAAATTTGCCAACATATTTTCACTACCGTGAATATCTTTGGGTTTCTGGACAGAACAAGCCATTTTCAGATGTCGCCTCATAGCTTGTGTTTTTTTTTTTTTTTTTTTGGACATTCTGAAGATTAAAACAATTAATAAATGAATTAAAAAATCAATTATAAAGCAGAACAGATTTGTCGATGTCTGTCATTAATCTGCAACTATGATAACTGAGTACTGCTAATCTTTTGTTGTTCTGAAGTAAGAATGCCAAACTGTGGGAGGATCGGATGCTTCCGTTGGTCCTGGATAGTGGCACGGATATCGACTACTCCACTGACTGAGACAATATTCAGCAGATTAAGGGATGACGAAACTAATCGTCTGTTGTGACCTTAATTGCATCTCTGCATAACGACTCTGACAAAAGTCAAAGCAAATGTGACGCTCGCTGTGAGGGATCTCAAACCTCAGAGTTTATTAACCAGCATAGTGAAATAAATGGAAACCAACGGCTGCCTGAAAAGTAGCAAAGCGTTTTAATCCCACCATTCTGCTCCGTGCTTTGGAAATGCTCAGCAGTGATGCAATGCGTACTGTGTGTGGTCTGTTCTAAAAGAGCTGGAACACACAAAAAAAGACCACTATGGCCTCCAACATTCTAGAATTAAAGCAGGTCTCCTTTTGGTGCTTTAAAAGCACTACTTCTTTAAAAGAAATTTGAAAATGTCAACTTGTAGCTTTCATTCCAAGTTATGTATGTCAGTTGGCACAATACTGAGCATGCGTTTAGCTGTTGAAAGGGGAGCAGGATTTTCAATGTGGCTAATTCAGTAATCCCTGTTGCTCTGTGTTTCCAGAGCAGCAGCCCCGGCTCCAGCAGAGTGTCTGGCAGCATCAGGCCTACCTGGGCTTCAGTGATGGAGCTAAGCTAAACCAGAGTGCAGCGCTGTAATGTGTCACTGTCGTGCTGAGCCACGCTAGTGTGTGTGTGGCCCTCCAGAGTTTGGGGGCCTCGTGGTCCCCCCGCCGCCCCCCTGTCCAGGACCCCTCCTGCCGTGGCCCAGGATGCAGTGAGCGCTGCCGCAGCCTTCTTCGTCGTCGTCTCCGTCGCTTTCAGAGGACGACTCGCCAAACTGCCGCGGCTTCTCGTAGATACAGCAGCCTGCAGGGACACGACACACAGCACCGGGTCACAGCGGATCAGAAACACAACACGACACACAGCACCGGGTCACAGCGGATCAGAAACACAACACGACACACAGCACCGGGTCACAGCGGATCAGAAACACAACACGACACACAGCACCGGGTCACAGTGGATCAGAAACACAACACAACACAACACACAGCGGGTCAGAAACACAACACGACACACAGCGGGTCAGAAACACAACACGACACACAGCACCGGGTCACAGCGGGTCAGAAACACAACACGACACACAGCACCGGGTCACAGTGGATCAGAAACACAACACAACACACAGCGGGTCAGAAACACAACACGACACACAGCGGGTCAGAAACACAACACGACACACAGCACCGGGTCACAGCGGGTCAGAAACACAACACGACACACAGCACCGGGTCACAGCGGGTCAGAAACACAACACGACACACAGCACCGGGTCACAGTGGATCAGAAACACAACTGACAGCACTGGGTCAGAACAGATCTAGTCTATATTGACTACAGCTTAACGGGATAATTCCAGAGCCGCCCGAAGTTTCTGCCGCGTGTCCCTCACCGTTTGTTGAAATAGGGCTTATCACGGTCTACCCTGGCTGTAGATAGGTGGGCCGACGCATTTTTTGTCTCAGTGCAAGAAATTAGGTTGTTTTTTTGTCTTTTGTTGGCTCCCGTTACTGTATTGTGTCAACAGTTAACTTTATTTAATATTGTATGTGGCGTTTTATTTTGCGGGGTGCAAATGTTCCTTCCTGAGACTATTTAGCAGAGCCACCGTCGCTGCTTCCGGAGCTTTGCGCCGCCCAAGAAGATTGTGATTGGTTTAAAGAAATGCAAACAACCGCTGACTGTTACTCTTCTCCTATCCAGGAGTGTATGCTCCTGTTGCCAGAGCTTCCTCCGCAGTGCTGCGGAGATAGAGCTGCCGATGCGAGACTAGGACTGATCAGAACAGCGTGGCCCACGGCAACACACAGCACCGGGTCAGAACTGATCCAGGTGATCACATATACAGCTGGTGCCTTCACTGACTCACTGTAAGTTCCCAGTTCTCAGGTTGAAAATCAAAACTACAACATGACACCTCGTTCAAACATTTCTGTTCAGAAATGGCAACTAAAAAGGGAGCGTGTGATAAAAATAGCTTTCCAGCTGTTTGATCTGATGAATCCAGAAGTGCTGCAGGAAGCAGACGGTTATAAATAGGGCTGCACGATAGGAGGAAAATATCTACTTGCGATTATTTTGACTGATATTAGGATTGCAATATGGTTCACAATATTGGAGGGAACGATCATTTTTATTCTCATTCTCAATTCAAAATATTAAAATAAAAATAAAAATGTAACTGATTATAGTGTGATTTTTGTGAGGGTCTGTACCAAACATAGATTTTTTTCTGTAGTCTGTAGGAAAGGACTTGTAGGCCGGGCCGGATCTCTGCAGCACCACAATACTTCAATCCGATTGGTTTGACCCAGATTTAGCCGTTAACAAATATTGTACATTGTACATTTGGAGTGATTCTGATGTCTTAGCTACTTTATGCATGACACATATTGGTATTGTAAGGATGAGTTAAGTAACTCATCATTCATGTCAATAGTGCTATGCATGTCTTGGGGAAGTTTTTAGGATTTTATGCTATTTTTAATGTACGGTATATATTGAAGGTGCAAAATTAAAGAACGCACGTGTTTGCAGAGTTCAAAATTAGCACTATCTACCAGCCAAATACTGGTAAAATTGAAAAGTGACTGGTAGATTTGCTTCACTCACCAGCCAAAAAAACAATGGTAATCTATTGAGTGGCTGGTAAGATTCGAACATTCACTAGCCATTTGACTGGCGGACGAAAAAGTTCATTTTGGACCCGGTTTGTTCCGTTTTACTTATTTCTATTTGAGATCAAACCCTTCTGAGCTTTTGAACCTCAGCTCCCATCATTCTTTGGGTGATGCAAACCAGACTATAATATTGCCATGGAGTCAGTGAGTTATCTGTGGGCTCCAGCTGAGCCCTGCGTTGGAGAATCTCAACCATAAAAAGCCCTCTAACCATGGATGTACAGCTAAACATCCCTGGATTCATCTGATACTAAAGAAAACATCTCAACGTGATGATTGTGAAGCATGATCTTAAATTACTGTAAGGACTGTCTCTTATTCTATGTTTGGTAAGCTGATTTATGACCATTTATCTGCAGTGGACATCCACTATCATAGTAACTCATTTCAGGATATGTAGCACTACAAAGCAAATAGAAAAAGGGAAAGCAAGAAATAGTTCTATATACTGTGATTGGTTCATTGGTGCGTTTTAGCAGCTGCCATTTTGGGAGAATTAGCTCCTAGATTTTGACACTGAATTTGGATCTAGCCCCCAAAGCTCTAAAACTGTTACTGGTCATGGCTCACCGTGACATACAAGACCACTGTTTAAGACGGACAACCTAAAGATTGTTAATTTTGGTCTGACAGAGGCAGCACAAAGTCACACAGCGTTATAGGGGCCTTGATATGGAACATGGACTCACATTTTGAAGACCTTCTTCCTAGGTGCTCGTTATCGACGGTGTCACTGGACCACTCCACCTTCTTCTCCGTCTTCCTCTTCCTCAGCTTGATGGTCAGGCTGCGTCCCTCCTGTAACATGAGACAGCTCTGTGAGATACTGGCCATCCAATGGGAACTAGGCACAGACAGTGTTTAACGCTGTCATCATCACACAGCACAAAGCCCCTGCAGTCTACATAGGGCCACTGGGCAATATAGCCATATTATATCAATAGCAGGATATGAGACTAGAAATTGTCTTAGATTTTGGATATCGTGATGTGACCCAAGTGTTGTCTTTTCCTGGTTTTAAAGGCTGCATTACAGTAAAGTGATTTCATTTTCTAGACCAGACTTACTAGCTGTTTTATTATTTGCGTTTGCCCACTAAGTCGTTATATCCACATTACAATTATTACATAACTGTCTAATCGCAATGCAATTAATTGCCCACATTAGCTAAGGTCTGAAGGGGTATGAAGGTTGATTGTAATTGTCAGTTTTATGTTAATTTAAGTAAAAAAATACACTGTTGTATGATAACAAAATGGAATGGATTACTTCATAGGCAGTGTTCATGTGTTATTACATTATCTGGGTCACATGACAGCAATTTAACCAAAAGATGTATTCGGGGATTCATTCCTTTAATTGACAGGACAGCTAGGTGAGAAAAGGGAGAGAGAGGGGGAAGACATGGAGGAAATCGCCACAGGTCAGACTCAAACCCTGGACCCTGGACTAATACATAGATATCTATTTTTAATTATTTGAATGAAACAGACAACTATATTGTTAATCGCAATTATTTCTCAGACAATTAATCGAGCATCAATACCTTCATCTTCTTGTCAATAATTGCTCCATTAAGTTGTATTGACAAGAAGATGAAGGTACTGATGCTCAGTCAGTGGGATTGAAAAGATGCATGGCAAATAAACTACTGCATGGCCCAAAGTATGTGGACACCTGAACATCCCAGCCACATGTTATAGTTGAACATGCGATTCCCTGTCCAACAGGGGCGTTTCTAGGACTTTAAGAGGTTGGGGGCTTACCAGGGACTCATTTAAATAAACTGAAAGCAATGCAAAACGCTGATTGCCCAGCTTGTTAATATGTTCATTTTAGCAGCCCAGTTTGTATATGTAAGTTAGATGACACCAACATTTGGCTAATCATAACTGGCCTGGCAACCCAAAGGCCAAGGTGTGGTTTCCAGATTTGTGTGGTGACTTATAATGTTGGGGGTCTGGGGGGGGTCCTCTGGGGGTTGTTTTTGCTGTAATCATTGCCTTTTTAGTGCCCTCCAGGTTCAATGGTGTGCATTTGTCTGGATATGATTTTAGTTGACATTCTAATAGCTGTTTTTCATATCAGTAGCGACAAGAAGACCTGAGTTCAATCCCAGGTGTGGCGTGTGCCTGTAGGTCCAGAATGGTAGTTACCTGAACCTGCTCCAGAGAACCGCAGCCTGGCGTTCCAGCCAGAGGAGCTAACGTCACTGTCAATGCATGACGTTACATGACAGCATTTCGCACATAACCAAGACATACGGTTGCTGTAATGTCAAAAGTACTTGTATTGCCATTTTAGAGGAGATTAACGCAATTAAAATAACCCATTAGGCCTCGTCGTGTAGCTTCACAAGGCTGGGCTGAGAGCCGAGGTAAGCTAGCTATGGTTTCAGGCTGACTTGTGAACGCGGTACACCGGCAGAGCGAGCTCAATCCTGCTGGAAACCATGCACCGAGCGGTTTGTAACGTGACTCTGCAGTAACGGTTGCTAGCAAACCGTGTTCACGGCCAGCCTGCTTACCTGCTGGGGCGGTGGCGGTGTGCTAGTCTGAACAGTCTCCGTTATCGTCTCACTTGAAGTCCCGGGAACCTCCGCCATCCCTGGAGCTGTTTTGCTAACGCGACCGTTAGCTAGCTTTAGGATATAAAGAACCGGAATCCACCGTCAGTTGAGAGCTAGTGTGTGTATAATATAACAATATGATCGCTACAACGGCGACCCTGGTTCTTTAAATCACACCCTGTATTCAGACTGAATCTTGTTGACCTGAAACTGTCGAGGCGTTGAACACTATGGGGAGATGTGGCTAACACAAAGTCAAGCTGAAAAGTTGGTCACACTCAAAACGGAAGTGTAACGTTTTTATGGCAGAAAGATTATTTCAGCTAACGTTATGTAAATCATGTCGCACAAACAAAAATACCGCCAAACCGCTGTTTTGTGTTGCTTCATAACATTATGTATGCAGTGAAACAGCATTCAGGACATTTATATTGCATTTTTGGTTATATTATTTCCATATGTTGTTTTATTTTGAAATGTAGGCAGGATGCTTCGTTTCTTTCTTTTTTTGCTTATCGTGACAGTTTAGCAGCCAGCTTAGTGTTGTGGGGAAGATATTTCCAGACGGACAGCGGTTATTTCCGCTTGTCCGTGAAGTTGTAACAGTCCGTCAACAAACATTATCCACATGCCGAGAATAAAACAAGGACAACTATTATAACAGAGTAATATGAAATGACAATTATTCTGAGAGATTACAGTGATGTAACGTTAGTGTTTACATACAATGACAAACGGTATAGAATGTACTTTGTCGCTCGGATTTACAATGAAGAAGTGGCTAAGTTAAAAGGTCGTGGCTGGCATTCTGAGCACTGCATTGAAGGCACAGTAAGTAAAGCGCTTGAACTGTCATCGCAGATACGCTTATTTCACGTTTAGCTAATTTATTAGCAACCTTCTCTGAATCAACAGCCGACTTGTGTGTGTGTGTGTGTGTGTGTGTGTGTGTGTGTGTGTGTGTGTGTGTGTGTGTGTGTGTGTGTGTGTGTGTGTGTGTGTGTGCGCGTGCGTGCGTGCGTGCGTGCGTGCGTGTGCGCTTAGGGATGTGGAGGGCAGGTCGTGTCCTGAGTTGGAGGCTGCCAGGAGAAGGAGCAGCTAGACTTTGTTTCGGCTTCCCACCCAAACCTTCCTCCTCCTCTCAGTCCAACTCCTCTCCCCGGCCCAAAGCAGAGAAACTGCGGCGTAGACGAGAGCGGGAGGAGGCCATACTGTCAAGTCAACACCGTGTAAGTAGGAAGGAAGCATCAGGTAAAGACAGTCGCAGTAAACCGCTCCATCCAAAGTCTAAAATGCTGAATGACAGCAAAAACGCTTCAAAAGGGACTGTTCGTTATTTTTTTCAGGGGCCACCGGAGGAGTTTTGGGACCTTTAGTCGAAATAGACATGACCCTCCCCATGCCAGTAATAATTGTTCTATGACCCTCCAAAACAATTCGGAAAAAAGGCATGACCCTCCCCCAACAATTTATTGATACCTTTTTTTTACAGCCATGACATACGTGACTAAACCTCTGTTTTCTGTTTTTGTGAGGCATCACACTCCTCTGTTATGGTGTGGTGGCCATTTCAGTAGATTTACTCACTAAGGTAAGGTAAAGGTACTTTATTGTCACATAAATACAGAAATTCATTCTCTGCATTTAACCCATCCCTCAAGGGAGCAGTGGGCAGCCAATCACAGCGCCCTGGGACCACCTCCAGATCTGAGCCAGTGCCTTGATCAAAGGCACTGACTGGACAACCTAGTGCATGTTTTTGACTAACATTGTTGTGGAAACACAATAAGCATGGAAACTAAATGCAAACTTCCTGCATTACTGCATTACTTCAAATTCTAAGTTACTCCTCTAGTAAACTAGTATTCACATGAAATAAAACAATAAAACATTGAGACCATTCAGCAAAGCACTTTGGGTAACAAATTCAACACACAAACTGGTTGCTATGGAATCATCAATTGGCTTCCTCCACTTCGCCGTTTAAACAAAGTGGAATAAACGTAAGTCCAAATCTACACAAAACCCGCAATCAATTAGTAAGCTGACATCAAACGTGGCATTTAGGAAACCTCTATTGCAACCTTGGCATGGTAAGATGTTCAGACTAGCAACAGTCCTTTTCGTTTTTTATGTCCTGTTGCTCCCATCATCAGACACAAAATATTTTTTTGACTAAAGCAGTATATGAAATCAGATGTATTACCTACCACCATTTAGTTGTTTTGTGTTATTTAAGATATTTATAAAATATCTGGTCATGCCAGACGTAATTATTCCACTCATTTTTTAAACAATGCAATTACCCGTTTCACAGTGCTCCCCCTGCCCCCCCGCAAACTTTTGCAGTGGCACCGTTGCTCCGTCCAGGTGATTAGCACCGCCCCAAGAGGATTGTGATTAGGGCGGCACGATATGAGGAAAAATATCCCTCCTCCGCAGCGCTGTGGAGGAAGGTCTGGCTATGCGAGACTGACCCAGCCCTAGCTGAACTGTGATATTTGTGTTTCCAGACTGCTGAAGATAAAGCTGTGAAATGGAGCGAGAAGCAGAAGATTGTGTACACTACTCCAACCCCTGCTGGGACAAAGAAAGGTGATTGACCCCCCCCAACCTCCCCCATCACTGGTGTTGGACTTTTCCAGCACCAGCTTGTCTACCTGCTGTGTGAGTTGCACACAGAGTTTAAAATGCTCTTTCTTCTTTGCAGACACCAGTTTGCTGTTCCCTTCCTCGTATAGTCCAGAGTATGTGGAGTCCAGCTGGTATCAGTGGTGGGAGAAAGAGGGATTCTTCCGTCCAGAGCAACATGTGAGGCTTTTAGAACCAAACAACACCTCACACTGTAACAACTTCCTTAATAATGCTGTTTTTAGCATCCTCATCAAATCCTGCATTGGGAAATTATAAGCATACACAATATAATTTGATAATACAACTTATATGATAATAAAAAAATACACACATAGGACAAAGACACATAGACGGGACAGCTCCACCAGTGCAGTCATAGGCCATTCCATACATTCATGTCTAACACTTTTAGACCAACATGCTATCGTCACATGACATCTGTTTGATCCTCTTAAACCCAATTGAACACACATTCATATTTTGTTAAACCTCAACCAGTGTAGTGTCTGTGTCTACTTAACTTCTGTAATCAATAGAATTTTAAATCTAATTTTACTGCTTTCTTGTGTTATTTTTTCAGATAGCACATTCCATTCATGCATTTCTATATACATGACCATTGGTTTATTAGTATTTGTCTTTGCTTTTAGTAAAGTAAAGTAACCTCTTGTGGCATGTCTAGTTGCATAGTCATGTCTATCTAAACTAAAAGATAAATTATTATACAAAGGGGGCAAGGTGGAGAGTGGGGGTGTGGCCTTGACCAACTGCCACTTTGCTCATTTGAAAGCCATGATGTCTCTCTCTCTCATGGGTGGGCCAAATTCTCTGGGTGGGCAAAGCAGAGAAAGGGGAGGTAACCTTGCTCCTTATGACCTCATAAGGAGAAGATTCCAGATCGGCCCATCTGAGCTTTTCTCAAAGGCAGAGCAGGATACCCAGGGCTCGGTTTCCACCTATTGCCATTTCAAGCAGCTGGGGGACGATAGGCAGGCTGAGGGAACGCATATTAATGCTAGAAAAACTCATAAAGTGTAAATTTCATCCCATGGGACCTTTTAAAACATATACATATACACATACTTTCAAATTAGGCATTGTGCCTCCTCTCTGTTCTCCGGGTTTCCCTCTTTGCCTACAAAGTCTACATAGGAAGAGGCTTTTAAACTGAATCCTCTTATGGGGGGGGACTATCTCAAAGATATACACAATTATCTCGTCAAGGGATAATGCTCATAATATCAAAACTGTTAAGGCTTGGGAGGAGGAACTTTACCTAGAGTTTGAGGATGGCTACTGGAGCAGGGTATTAGACAGTGTACGTACCACCACTTTGTGTGCTAGACTTAGCTTTATACAATTTCAAACTATTCATAGAGCTCATCTCTCAAAGTCAAAACTTTCTAAAATATATCCCAGTGTTTCAGATTTGTGTGATAAATGTAAACTTTCACCATGCAACCTTAGCCACATATTTGCACTGTGTCCCAAGTTACAGAACATTTGGAATTCTTTCTTTAAAATAGTGTCTGATGTCCTAGGGGTAAAATTGGCAGTTTGCCCTTTGATTGCAATCTTTGGCGTTCCATCTCAGTGTCAGCCTTTGAGCCGTAGACAGGCTGATGCCGTAGCTTTTGCATCTCTCCTCGCTAGGCACAGAATACTGTTATCTTGGACCTCCTCACAACCTCCTTCTATTTCTGTCTGGCTCAAAGACTTGGCCTTTTTTTTAAAACTTGAAAAAATTAAGTACAATATCAGAGGTAGGGGAGAATCTTTTGGCAAAAAATGGCAACAATTTATTACATTCTTTAATGATTTACCAACCCTAGACGTGGATTGAGGAGGGGTTTATATAATTTTTTTTTTTTTTTTGCTAATACCATCTCAATTTTGCATGTATCCTTGCTTGTATGTACATACGCAATGTATGTAGGTATGCAAATATGCAATTGTTTGTATGTATATATATTTTTTTTTTCTTTTGGATCTTCAGACATACAGTTTATCAGATTGGGGTTTCCTTGTTGGGGCTAGGTAGGGTTGATTATGGTGGTGGGGTGGTTTAAAGTGTAAAATGCAGTTTGCAACAATACAAATTCTATGATAAAAAAACAAAAAAACATGCACATACTGAGTAGGGTAGTCTATTTTTCACAGATAAACAACCTAAACATTTGTGCATTGCACACCTGAGCGCTATGCGTAAAAAAACTAAACTAATGGCCCTCAAATATGATCTTATTAAAAAATAACTCACTTTAGTTAAACCTATGTAATAGAAACTAAACAAAGCGATTGTGTTTAAGTAACAGCATCTTTAATGTCTAACTGAAATACAGTCAGAATGCTGTTGGTTCTTTACATAGACAGAGCAACTGTTTGCATATAACAATCTAAGGGTCCGCTACTGTATTTGCATGAAACAGTAGAGTCACTGTTCTATTACTGGCTGGTTGTCACGCTGACACAACACAAAAAGAACCACACTTTTAACCATCCCATCCTTTTAGTAAAAGGTAAAAATACTAGGAAAGTTATTTATAAAAAATAGGTCAAGTGCATTTTATGGAAATATTATTCAAGAACATTTTTCTCACATTTTCTTTTCTGAAAATGAAATTAAGTTAAACTTTGCCAAAACTGCACTCTTGTTTCCTCATTGTTCTCAAAATATCAGATTCAGTTCAATTTAATTTGATTTATAGTATCAAATCATAACAAGACACTTTACAGATAGAGTAGGTCTAGACCACACTCTATAATTGAATTCCCCCAAGAGCAAGCATTGCCACAGTGGCGAGGAAAAACTCCCACGCAGGAAGAAACCTGGGACAGACCCAGGCTCTTGGTAGGCGGTGTCTGACGGTGCCGGTTGGGGGTGTGATGAACAGTGGCGATAATAGTCACAATAAAGATAATGGAACTATGACTAGAAATAGTAGATGTAGTACTTTATAATGTAGCAGGGCATTACAGGGTGCAGCAGGGCGTAGCAGGGCACTGCAGGGTGTAGCAGGGCGCGGAGCAGGACCACGGCGACAGCTACAACCATAACTTATGTGCCACCCTTATCAAAGGAAAGCTGCGGGGTGAGAAAACATAAGGACTCCAGGGGAATAAGCTCCCCAGAGCTAAGTTAGTAACAAACATTTCTGGGACATGGATGCACACAGATGGAAGGAGAGAGGAGCTCAGTGTGTCAAAGGAAGGAAGTCCCCCGGCAGTCTAAAACTATAACAGCATAACTAAGAGCTGGTCCGAGGCAGACCTGAGCCAGCTCTATAAGGTTTGGTAGATGAATCTGACGATTATGAAGAGATGCAAAGAAGTAAAGGGGTGCCGTGTCTGCAGGTAGACACCCTCCCCCGCCGGTCTTCACAGATACACTTTTCACAGCAAAAATAAGCACAGGTGGAACTAATAACATTAACAATGGCTCCATTCCAGCAGTTATTGCAATGCAGTGTCCCAGGTAGCCATCGAACACGTACGCTGGTACAGCCGCAGAGGCTGGAAGGCTGCAGGAGAATTTCTTATCAATTCAATTCAATTTTATTTATAGTATCAAATCATAACACAAGTTATCTCAGGACACTACAGATAGAGTAAGTCTAGACCACACTGTAATTTACAAAGACCCAACAATTGCCCAGGAGCAAGCATTGGGTGCAACAGTGGTGATGAAAAACTTGCTTTTATGCAGAAACCGCGGACAGACCCGGGCTGTTTGTGGGAGGCATCTGTCGCTGCCGGTTTGGACACAGACACTGATACAAATATACAGATATAGAGAAATATGATTCATAATTATAGCAGTTGGAATGAGGAACAGTGGCAGTTATAGTAACAATAAAGATAGTGGGACTATGACTAGAAATAATAGTTTTAGCAGTTCAGGGCGATGCGGGTCGTTGCAACCAGGTGTGACCATGCATTTGCTGTCATGGCACCTCAACTGTGGAATGAATTAGTGTTCACCATCTGTACAGCTACTTCTGGATTTGCTTTTATTTATTTTTTGGGCATGTTCAGCCTTTATTTTTGACAGGATAGCTGAAGAAATGAAATGGGAGAGAGGGGGGGAATGACATGCAGCAAAGGGCCGCAAGTCGGAGTCGAAACCCGGCCCGCTGCATCGAGGAGTGAACCCCTAAATTTGCTTTTAATAATAGCAAAAAACACACGTCTTAAAACATACTTTTAACTGACTTTATATGTAGTTTCATATTTCATGGAAAGAGTTGTATTATTCTTTTATTTTATTTATTATTTTATAAATAAAGCTACTGGGATAGTACTTGAATTTCTTGCCACACAACGGACATTTCATTTCATTTATGATTATTCACTTTTAGGATCCAGCACCCAAGTATTAATACTATGTGAGTGGAGCGCGTCCAGTCCTTTGATTTATTATTTTATGTCATTTATCTTTATTACAATTTTTTACTTTTGACCATGTCATTTGTCAGTCAGAGACATGTCAGTCTCTGCTTTGTTAAAGCCCTTTGCAACCAATTTATGAGAAGTTATTATTACTTAATGAGTAAGAAATATTACCAAACCAGAGTTTCGACTCTAAGAAGGGATGACTCGTTTGGACTTTGAAGATAAAAAGAACACTGTGCTGCACACATGGAAGCTCCGCCTCTTTCTCCTCTGCTTTCAGACTTTAAATGTCATATTGTCCTGTCCATCAGGAGAGATTACCTCACTCTGTGGAGCAGACCTTCTCCCTGTGTATCCCTCCGCCCAACGTGACGGGCACTTTGCACCTGGGCCACGCTCTCACTGTGGCTGTGGAAGACGTGCTGGTTCGGAGGTAACTGCCAACAACATATGCAGTTGTAGGGGTGGGCAATATATCGATATTATATCGATATTGTGATATGAGACTAGATATCGTCTTAGATTTTGGAAGTCATAATATCGTGATATGACATAAGTGTTGTACTTTTCTGAACTTACCAGCCTGCTCTAGCTGTTCTATTATTTGCCTTTTCACCACTTAGACATTATGTCCACATTATTGATGATTATTTATCTAAAATCTAAGTGTGAAGATATTTTGTTAAAGCACCAATTTTCAACCCTAGAATATCGCCACAATATCGATATTGAGGTATTTGGTCAAGAATATTGTGATATCTAATTTACAACATATAGCCCAGCCCTATGCAGTCGGATTGTTAAAGAAGGCTTACGTGTTGTCGGAGCAGTAAAACGTGGCTTTGTATCCATCAGGAGAAGGATGCAGGGCTACCGAGTGCTGTGGCTGCCTGGATGTGACCATGCAGGGATTGCAACACAGGTACGACAACGACTCTTCTCTTCTTCCTATTCCATGGCAGTTTGGGAAAGGCTGCAGCTAACTATTACTTTCATTGTGGATTAATATGTGGATTATCTTCTGGATGAATGGATTAGTTATAAAATGAAAAAAATGTGTATCAGTGTTTCCCAAAGCCAAAGATGACAGCCTCAAATGTAAAAAGATTCATTTAAAGGGAAACTTCACCGATTAGCATTAAGCTTTGTATCAGTAGAAACCTGGTAGTATTTTTGAATGACCATGCTTCCCTCCCTCATGTCCCCCTGAGAGGGGAGATCTCTGTATTGAGGGTCTGGAAAAAAACCTCAGATGACGCAAAATTACGATTTATTGCGTCATCTGAGGCTTTTCTGCCCAGAGGCAAAAGACTACAGCCTGTATTCATTGTGTATTAGGAGCCTCTTCCGCATAGCCCAAAGGGGGTTGGACTGTCGGCTTTTTCCGGAGATTGCCGAGGAAAAAATGAGTGTCAGCCACCTTGAATCCTCGCTTAGCTTCTCAAGCAGGAGCAGAAACTGTTCATTCCGACGGAAATTTTGGGACGCGAGCTTTTATTTTGAAAAGTAGACGGGACGGCATGATATGGGACGCTCCAGGCTGCAGCCATACAGTCTTGGAAATTTTAGAACAACAATTATGTGCATTCAAACTACCACACACGTGTACCACCGGGATACATTGGAACACATCGGAGAATATGCAGGACACTTTATTACGGACGCAATACTCGACACACTACGCAAGCTTTGCCTGCACGGAGACCAGCGGTGGTGCTCGATTCCTGTGGCCGGTAAAGTGACCTCATCAGTGGGGAGCGTTGAACGAGTGTGCCGGTGGAAAGCTAACGCTAGCCAGCCATCTGTTCACCAATCATGCTTGCAAGTGTCCGCTCATTAAACAAACTGGACTACATCCAACTTCAACGAAACTCCCAACGCGAGTTCAGAGACTGCTGTGTTTTTGTTGTTGTGGAAATATTGCTGTGGACAATCCAGCCTGCTGTCACCGGGTAAGACTACTAGTGGAGGTGGGCTGCGTTACCCCGGACTGCCTGTTGCAGAAATGGGGTGATTTGTATCCAACTAACTGCTAACTGCTGGTGGAGTTTGTGACTGTAAAATGCCGACAATTCTTGCTACATCCCACGCAAACGTACGGCTGTGTTTATACTCTATGTTTAAACCACAGCCCATCAAGAGCTAATGCTAGTAGCTATGTGTTAGCCTTCTTTTATTACATGGCTTGGTTGAATTCTAATGTAGAATGCTGCTAAGGATAACGCACCGTTGCCATGCATAGCAGAGCGTTGCCATGGACACAGTTCTGTTCACTCTGGAGCTATCAATCAATCCGCTGAAAGTAGTCCGGATAATGTATCAGCTGTGGCAAAAAAGTATATGTTTTAAATGTGTAACACCACTTGAGCCACGGTGAAACGTTTTTTCATGTATATGGTTAAAATGACAATAAAACACACTTGTTGAGTTGATCGTCTCACTGTCTGTCTGTAAAGGGTAGGCGCGGCTTGGGAGTGGCCTCATACAGCAGCAAAGCAAGTGCATTCTGGGATTTGGTGTCTTTCATCCATATGAGCCAAAAACACATTTTCTGGCTTATCTCGGCCTAGAAGGCACCAATTTCAATTTTCTTTTCACATTTATACTACATAAGTGACCCAATTTAAAGACATATTCAGCTTTCCAGCGGTGAAATTTCCCTTTAAGCCTCCTGTTGTCCTCGGGTCAAATTTGACTCATACTCAAAACGTTTCCATATGAGAAATTTGGGTTTCTTTCAACCAAATTGTCCAAAAAATGACATGGATGTTTCCACACAACCATTACTCTTTATAAGTTAAATAAAAGTTCAGCTCTGTATTTTCATTGAATTTGGGTGTTTTATTCAATTTTATTAGCCTGGATGCCAGCCAAACTTAGCCCCGCCCACAAAATTTGAGGTCGGGAAGTTCGGTCTGGAGTCGCTCCGTTGAGAAGCAATTATTGCCCGAACAGGATCTGTTCGGACCAATCAGATTGTCGGACAGATGATCAACAGTAACAGAATCAACCACGTCACCAAAGAACGCTTGGGTTGAATTTGTTGAGATGTGTAGATTCCACCATCGCGTCTGTTACAGAAGATATCCTCAGAGTCCAACTGCCCGAAAGCAAGAGAGAGACTGAAGAGAGAGAGCGTTATATGATAGAGAGAGACTGAAGAGAGAGAGCGTTATATGGTGGAGAGAGATAGAGAGAGACTGAAGAGAGAGCGTTATATGGTGGAGAGACATAGAGAGAGACTGAAGAGAGAGAGCATTATATGGTGGAGAGAGATAGAGAGAGACTGAAGAGAGAGAGCGTTATATGGTGGAGAGACATAGAGAGAGACTGAAGAGAGAGAGTGTTATATGGTGGAGAGACATAGAGAGAGACTGAAGAGAGAGAGCGTTATATGGTGGAGAGAGATAGAGAGAGACTGAAGAGAGAGAGCGTTATATGGTGGAGAGACATAGAGAGAGACTGAAGAGAGAGCGTTATATGGTGGAGAGAGATAGAGAGAGACTGAAGAGAGAGCGTTATATGGTGGAGAGAGATAGAGAGAGACTGAAGAGAGAGAGCGTTATATGGTGGAGAGAGATAGAGAGAGACTGAAGAGAGAGCGTTATATGGTGGAGAGAGATAGAGAGAGACTGAAGAGAGAGAGCGTTATATGGTGGAGAGACATAGAGAGAGACTGAAGAGAGAGCGTTATATGGTGGAGAGAGATAGAGAGAGACTGAAGAGAGAGAGCGTTATATGGTGGAGAGACAGAGAGAGACTGAAGAGAGGGAGCGCCGGCGCTAGAACAAAGCCGTGAATCAGAGAAATAAAACGTGTTTTCGCCGATCCATCTCTAGAAATGCAACTGTAGCGAGCATGTCACTATCATTAACGTTATCCACATTTATATTTACAAGAAACAAATGATATATCCAGCTTCAAAAAAGTCTAAAAGTCGGAAGTTAGAACGAATGTACGCGAAAGAGTGGTTGCTATGGAGACGATACACAGTGTTGAGTTCCGTTGCTCTGATTGGTTGGAGGTCTATCCAATGAATGCAGAGGCATTTTTTTTCCTGGTTCGGTTGGAACATGCCCCATAATCACAGCCCAATGGAGCGGTTTCAGACTCCCATTCTGACTAGAATCTGAGTATGACCACCTCAGGCTACAATTTTATAGCATTTGGAGAAAAAAAAGAAGATAAAAGAATGTTGAAAAGAGTGACAAAAATCTCGGAAATAGCTTCAAAAACGTGGGGAAAAAAACAACAAAAACATCGTTAAGAAGTGACAAAAATACTACTTTGGGGAAAAGCAACAGAAGTGTCTAAAAAGACAACCAGAACGTTGGGGGTGGGGGGGGGGAAGTATATTTTGACCCAGAAAAATAAAAAGTTTCGGGAAGACAACACAAGGGTTAATAGTTGACAACTAATCCAATCATCTTTGCAGCTCTAGTTTTGGATTTAAATAATTGGCTCACATTTTTCCCATTCTCCCTTTGTCTCTATTTTCACATGGCCATATATAAATTGAAAGAGAGGTCAGTGGCTGTAAATGTTGCTCGTGTTCATACTGGCCTGGAAGAGATGGCCAGTGAAAGGGATGGGGGACTAAATCCACAGTCCTCGATTGTTCTATCATTTTGTGAGATCTAGTTGATTTGACTAACTCTGAAGCTTCATATTAGGTTCAGCTGAACTTCGCAATGCATTTTTGCACAGAATGAGGAGTGTGGATTTACTGTAGACTCAATAATGAATGGACATGTAGCATCTGTGATGTCACCAAATGGTTTGTGGACTGCCATTTTGAAGCCTTGGGCTTAGTTTTATTTAAAACTGATGTGATGATGTTTGAGAGAGGGTGGAGCTGGGGAGGATGATGCATCCCAGCCAGTGTTGTTTATAGTTTCATGGTGCTGCGCTAAGCTAAACGCTAAAGAGGGAAAGTCGCTGATTTTTAACCCTTCTGAAGCAAGTAATCCAGCGGAGATTTACTGGCGGGTAAACACAAACCTCCGGGTACTGGAGACGTTCATATACGCTTGTACACAAAATCGTCTGTTTGCTGTATTGAAGAAGACTTGAAACTAGAGATTAAGACCATAAACTCATTATGAAAATGTTTACTGAGGTAATACATTTAAGAGAGACGTAGGCTCATTTTCTCATAGACTTCTATAGAAACAGACTTCCTTTTGAAGCCAGTGGAGGTTAGAGAGAATGCAGCTTTAAAGGTCCCATGACATGGTACTCTTTGGATGCTTTTATATAGACCTTAGTGGTCCCCTAATACTGTATCTGAAGTCTCTTTTATATAGGCCTTAGTGGTCCCCTAATACTGTATCTGAAGTCTCTTTCCCGAAATTCAGCCTTGGTGCAGAACTACAGCCACTAGAGCCAGTCCCACAATGAGCTTTCCTTAGGATGTGCCATTTCTGGGTCTGAAGCTATTGAGGAGGAGAGTGGGAGGGGCAAGGTGGAGGGTGGGGGTGTGGCCTTGACCAACTGCCACTTTTCTCGTTTGAAAGCCATGATGTCTCTGTCTCTCTCTCATGGGTTGGCCAAATTCTCTGGGCGGGCAAAGCAGAGAAAGGGAAGGTAACCTTGCTTGTTATGACCTCATAACAAGCAGATTCCAAATGGCTCATCTGAGCTTTCATTTTCTCAAAGGTAGAGCAGGATACCCAGGGCTTGGTTTACACCTATCTCCATTTCACCACTTCGCCATTTCACCACTTCGCCACTGGGGGACCATAGACAGGCTGGGGGAACTCATATTAATGTTAAAAAACCTCATAAAGTGAAATTTTCATGCCATGGGACCTTTAAGGAGCTTCAGCATTAGCTTCACTTTTCAGGCTCGGAAGCTCAGTCCATTATTTTTGTGTCTATATCACATTGGAACTCCAGAAATCCATTGTTTTCACATGCCAAGTAGTGCTCCTTATAATATTCAGTTTATATATAATATAAACTGAACTTGATTTGTACTTGCTGTGCAGTGCCCCTTTATGACAAAAAACAGCGCCTTCATCTAAAAGTCATCTCTGAAAGCCATGTATAAGAAAAGTTCTGTCATTTTTTACAAGAAGCATAGAAGTCGTTTGATTATTAGGTGGTAAATGTTCTTTAAATTCTATCGATACCAGATTTTTGAGAAACCCTTAAAAACACTTTGTGTGTGTGTGTGTGTGTGTGTGTGTGTCTCTCAGACGGTGGTGGAGCGGAGGCTGCTGAAAGAAGGAGGGATGCACAGACAGGACTTCACCAGGCAGGAGTTTCTACGTGAGGTGTGGAAATGGAAGAATGAGTGAGTATTCACATTCACTCCATGACAACCACCCCACCCCACCCCCATGTTTGCCTCACTGAGCTGGGTACCTGTGTGTGTGTGTGTGTGTGTGTGTGTGTGTGTGTGTGTGTGTGTCGCAGGAGAGGGGAGGAGATCTACCAGCAGCTGAGGGCGCTGGGAGCCTCTCTGGACTGGAGCCGAGCCTGTTTCACCATGGATCCAGTAAGATTACACTCATACATATTATACCACCTGGAAATGTGTAGGACTGTAGGGTTTTTGTTAAAGAAGAAAAAGAAAATCCTAATACTCAATGCTATCAAATCACAATACTTCTAGAAATAAATGAAAATCCCAATATTAATCCAATCAGCAGCCATGTATCAGGAAAGAATCGACTCAGGACAAAAGAATATCGGCCCACTAAGTATATAAATGAGACCCTGTAAGAGTCCTGTATGATTATGAATGCATTTATTTATATGTATGGATGAAGTGGAGGCCAGGAGAGGTGTTTTAAGATGAAGAATTGTATATTGGCCATGGGATATTCAAGTACTGACAGCAGTTATTAGTCTGTGCTTTCATTTAGATTGACTATGACGTGCTGCATTACGTTTTGTTTTGTTTTGAAAGAATGATAATTTCCCTCTTTAATTCTGAACCCCTACAGTCTAACCATCTAAAACTTACTTTATTACTTGCTTCACTCAGTTTAGCAGTCTGCGTCTCCACTTAAAAATAGCTTTCAACATATGACAGTATGTGAATGTCAGAGTCAGACATTTTCAACAATTAATTATTCGATATATTATTAATACATTATATTAAAGATGCAGTAGGTAAGACTTATAAAACTAACATTCTGTCATATTTGCTGAAACTGATCCTGTTTGAGTAGAACTACATGAAAGAGGTCATTTCAGCTAGGTAAAAATCCAGCTCCTCTGGCACCACCTACTAGCCTCGTGAGACCGTCCTAATCTGGCGAGCTCCAGTTTTCCACTCGCAGATCAGTCTGGCATCTTGAGGCAGAGAAAATTTGGAGCCATTAGCCAAACGACCGGGCCAATCAGCGTTGGTTTTGAGGTGGGTTAGGTGGTGATAGACAGATGGTTTATCCAATCAGCTAACCAGTATTTTCAGACAGCGGTAGCCCTAATTCTGTTAGCCGCTCGTTAATACTTTTTTTCTCTTGGATCCTTCTTTTGGAATATGGTCCGTGAACCTGAAATGGTTCCTTTTATTCCTAAATTCTCGTTACACAAACGGCAAATATCCTTTACCGACATGTTGCTTGCATGCTGAGCTAACGAGCTATGCTTTGCCTGCAGCAGCAGGGGCGGGCTTGTGGTTGTATTTTCATACGCTTCGTGGATCTGATTGGTTGATTTGGCCCGTCTATCACCAACATAGGTGATAGACAGATGGTTCATCCAGTCAGCTAACTAGTATTTCCGCCCCTTCCCAAAAGTTCTCCAACGGAAAGTTCCCAGATGGATATGCCGAGCAAATGCGAAGCAATCCATCTGGCGGAGTCAGGTTAACCACCTACAGCCTGTAGTGTGATTTGCAAAAATCCACAGCTCCCTGTTCAGATGCACCAATCAGGGCCATGACATGGCATGAAAATTTCACTTTATGAGGTTTTTTAACATTAATATGCGTTCCCCCAGCCTGTCTATGGTCCCCCAGTGGCTAGAAATGGTGATAAGTGTAAACCGAGCCCTGGGTATCCTGCTCTGCCTTTGAGAAAATGAAAGCTCAGATGAGCCGTTTTGGAATCTGCTTGTTATGAGGTCATATGAGGTCATAACAAGCAAGGTTACCTCCCCTTTCTCTGCTTTGCCCACCCAGAGAATTTGGCCAACCCATGAGAGAGAGACATCATGGCTTTCAAACGAGAAAAGTGGCAGTTGGTCAAGGCCACACCCCCACCCTCCACCTTGCCCCTCCCACTCTCCTCCTCAATAGCTTCAGACACAGAAATGGCACATCCTAAGGAAAGGTCATTGTGGGACTGGCTCTAGTGGCTGTAATTCTGCACCAAAGCTGAATTTCGGGAAAGAGACTTCAGATACAGTATTAGGGGACCACTAAGGTCTATATAAAAGCATCCAAAGAGCACCATGTCACGGGACCTTTAATAACCCACTGTGTGCTATTGCCAACAGTACATATTACAGTGGTATGGGAATATACAGTATAATACACACTTGTTGTTGCATGCTTCTGTATATAAGTATAACCTTGCTGAGGATGCTTTTGGAATATGTTTAAAGAAATGTGAAAGTAGTTTGTTTGTGTGAATGCTGTCTCAGGGCTTCAGCAGGGCGGTGACGGAGGCCTTTGTGAGGCTGTGTGACTCGGGTCTGATTTATCGCTCGGAGGCGTTGGTCAACTGGAGCTGTGCTCTGGAATCTGCCATCTCTGACATCGAGGTGAAACGGCTTCTCATGCAGATACAGCAAATACAACAGGTGGACTAAATAATGGATACCACCCACATATGTGGGATGTAAAACTTTGAAATAAGTAAGGCTCTTCCTTTGTCCAGGACCAGTGGTGTCTCCTCCTCACTCAGCAGCCAAAAGCTACTGTATGCTCTCTAGCCAATGATAAGGAGCCGCTCTAATACTGTTTTTTGTGATTAGCAATTTTTATTTATTTTAAAATAAAACATACACTTTTCAACATGAACCTATCCCCTCCGAGCCTGAACCCTCCCCCCCCATCCATCATCACCACTCACTTAGACAAAAATTAAGAAAAGATGACATAACCATAACATTCAAGACAATATAATTAGCAAATAACCAATAAACTGTAAACCAAATAAACATACAGTATCTCACAAAAGTGAGTACACCCCTCACATTTTAGTAAATATTTCATTATATCTTTTAATGGGACAACACTGAAGAAATTACACTCTGTTACAATGTAAAGTATTAAGTGTACAGTTTGTATAACAGTGTAAATGTGCTGTCCCCTAAAAATAACTCAACACACAGCCATTAATGTCTAAACTGCTGGCAACAAAAGTGAGTACACCCCTATGTTAAATTCCCATAGAGGCAGGCAGATTTTTATTTTTAAAGGCCAGTTATTTCATGGATCCAGTATACTATGCATCCTGATAAAGTTCCCTTGGCCTTAATAGCCCCACATCATCACATAGCCTTCACCATACCTAGAGATTGGCATGGTTTTATGTCGGTTAGCCTAATAGCTGGTTTGATTTGCATTGAGAGATGATTTTATGGAAAGTATCCCATGCAAATCTCTAGGTATGGTGAAGGCTATGTGATGATGTGGGACTATTTTAATTCCAAAGGCCAAGGCAACTTTATCAGGATGCAGAGTATACTGGATCCATGAAATAATAATAACTGGCCTTTCAAAATAAAAATCTGCCTGCCTCTATGGGAATTTAACATAGGGGAGTACTGACTTTTGTTGCCAGCAGTTTAGACATGAATGGCTGTGTGTTGAGTTATTTTGAGGGGACAGCACATTTACACTGTTATACAAGCTGTACACTTAATACTTCACATTGTAGCAAAGTGTCATTTTTTCAGTGTTTTCCCATTAAAAGATATAATTAAATATTTGCTAAAAATGTGAGGGGTGTACTCACTTTTGTGAGATACTGTATGTATATGTGATAACACCATAAGCACATAGTTTACGCATCTCCCCAGCACAAAGCTTCTTAGGAGCCCTTCGGAAAGTTCAGGTACTTTCCCCATTTTCTAGTATATCAATCTAATCTGGCAAACAGTTTGTATGACAACTTTTCAAACGCCGCCATCCTAGCCATCTCACGAGCCCACTCTTGGATTGACGGCACCCCTTCATTCTTCCATCCTCTTAAAAAAAAAAAAATCTGTGTGGCTATCATTAAACTAGTCTGGACCCAGCTTCTTATGTGCTTATCCATCCCGTTTAGGATTGACCCATCTCCCAGAACAAATAATATTGGGCAGAATGGAACCTGGGTTCCTGCAATCCGACATAGGTTATCATGTATGCCTGTCCAAAATCCCTGAACCTTATCACATGCTGAATGTCTAATGCCCGAAACAACGATACTTTGAAAACATGACTTTTTTCTGTCATTTTCAACCTTTATTTTGATATGGCAGCAGAAGACATGAAAGGGGAGAGAGAGGGGGAATGACACGCAGCAAAGGGCTGCAGGTGAGAGTCGAACCTGGGCCCGCTGCGTCGAGGAGTAAACCTCTATATATGGGCGCCTGCTCTACCAACTGAGCTATGCGGGCACCCGAAAACATGACTGGTTTTAATGACCAGCGATGACTGGTTTCAACCTCGGATGAGGTTGACCGTTTTCTAGCGCCCTTCATAGAACAAATCTGATAATCACACTTTGCCGAAGCCCTTAACATTTCTCTTATTTTGTCCACCTATTGTATGTCTTTTATACAGAATCATCATTCATTTTCTTCTGTATGTCGTTGCTGTAATGACAGAAAATGCGCTATTGTAGAGAATCATATATGTGCGTCAACTTGTGGATTTGTGGTCAGGTTGACTCAAAGGAGCTGTCTGGGCAGACCATGTTGTCTGTTCCTGGTTATGAAAACAAGGTGGAGTTTGGAACCATGCTTACCTTTGCATACCCTATAGAAGGCCACGGTGAGTATTTGTCACTGTCTGCAAATATGATACACGTTGCGCTTGTTCTGTTTTGTATTATATTATGATTTTCTTTTACCCTTGTCCCTGTCTTTTAGATGGCGAGGTGGCAGTGTCCACCACCCGTCCTGAGACTATGCTGGGAGATGTGGCTGTAGCTGTCCACCCTGATGACCCTCGCTATCAGGCTAGTACTTTTATCTTTTTTAACATATCTTTATTGAATTTCCAAGGGGCACATACAACATAAAGTAAGACAGCCACAGAGTAAAGAATAAAGCCCTCCTTTTAGCCCACCCACAACCCCTTAACAACAACTAAGACAACAAAAACAGCACAGGTGAGGCCTACTCAACGTAATCACTCCAAATGTGTGTTATCTGGAAATGTACTTTGAGATCTCAGACCCTGCTAGACCATAGAGGCCACAAAAAAACTGATATTGATAGGAGGATAACTATGGACACAGATGGGAAATCCTTGTGGTTTTCTTTTCTATCATTTTTTTTCTTTTTCTTTCTTATCCTTTGTAACAGGAACCTGTAAATCATATAACAAAATAGAAAATATGTTAAAAGCATGTGTTTTGAAACCTGTTTGCATCAATAAAGATAAAAAAAAAAAAAAAAAAAAAAAAAAAGAATACCACATGGCATTTGTTAAGAGAGCTGTGCTCATATCTTTCCACTCTGTCCCCTTTGTTTCAGGCTGTTCATGGGAAGCAGTGCAGACACCCCTTCACCGACAGACTCCTGCCCATCATCGCTGACTCCATGGTGGACATGGAGCTAGGAACTGGTGAACACCCAAAGCCTTTCAGCTTGCTTATTGCAGAGAGAATGTGTTGCCTTCATGTTGTCCCCTGTGGACACACTGCTGTCACATTGTGTGAGCTGCTGGTGTTGATGCGGGCCCTGGCTGTGTGTTCTGCAGGTGCAGTGAAGGTGACCCCCGCTCATGACCACACTGACTTCCTGCTGTCACAGAGACACTCACTGCCACGCCTTACTGTGATTGGAGGAGACGGGACCATGACGCCCTCCTGTGGACAGTGGCTGCAGGTGCGTGAACGCCTCTGTTATTATCTGGAAACTGTATTACAATGTGAGGTGTTGTGGAGATATGATCCATCTGGATATGTCAGCTGGTATGCTGGATATGTCAGGTTGCAGTCGACAACATCCAGGGCCTTGTAAAACCCTGTTGGGCCTAAGCTCAGTGATAGAGGAAGCAGGTTTGATGTATCTTCATCCCGGCTGGTATAATTGTGTGAGTCTTTTGTCTCCTTTTAAGGGAGTGAAGCGTTTTGATGCCAGACAGCTCGTTGTGGATGCTCTGGTTGAGAAGAAGCTGTTCAGAGGAAAGAAGGATCACGCCATGACTTTACCCGTCTGCAGGTAGAGGAACACACACACACGCTGTTAATACAAAGTTTTTTAAAAGCTGTTTTTCATCAAAAAGCTTCTTCACAAAAGACAGCACAGGGTTATAAAAAAGAAAGAAAGAATGACTTTGATACACAGAAAAGTGTGATATTAACTGTTTACAACACGGCCCATCCAGTCTGTAAGTCTGCAGCCTTTTCTCACCTTATAGGTGCATATGTAATGGATGGATGTACACCTTTTCTCTCATGCATGTGTGAGACAGCCGACTGGAAAATACACTATGGCTGTACTGCATCCTGTCCATTCAATGGGCTGCGTGGGGTTCCACAGCTGTTCCGATGGAGCGCACCTTCATGCAGCCTGAACCTGATCAGACATTTTTTTGTCCCCCTCCCCTAAACAAGTACAAAATGTTTTTAGGGCAAAAGTCCTCTATTCCCTTAGCTCTTCCATTATTTTACAGCAGAGGTTAAGAACTACACGTCTGTCTGCTTAGGGTATATTTCAAACTTAAGGCCCTGACACACTAAGCTGACCTGACCGTCGGCCTAGTCAGTCCTTCCAGAAAAACGCGGAGTTTTTTTTAGATTGTTGCGGGCAAAAATCCTTGATTATGCGGCACGTTTTCTTAAAAAATGGGAACTTGCAAAAAAAGCGGGAACTTGCAAAAATTGCAGGACCTTGCAAAAACTGTGGTTTGATGAAAAACAGAAGAAAAAGTGATTCCCCCTACACCCTGCTTTTTTTAAACTTAATTTCAAAAATAGTTTACAGATATTCAGTCATTGCAAAAGTAAACAAATAAGATACAAAAAATATATACAAATAATATAATATTAAGGTAAAAATAAAAGTAATAGTCTAAACTGAGGGAAATAAAAGATACAAAAGAGACATACTTTCAAATCGTTAATAATATAGACAGCAGGAGCACTTAAAGAAATTTGAGTAGACATTAGGGGTGCACGATATTGAAAAAAAAGGGATATTGCGATATCGATAATGAATATTTCGATATTGATATTAATTTCGATATTTTTAAACATATGTAAAATTACCAAAGTTATGGGAAAACACATCGAAAATAGATTTCATATTTCCCAGTGCTAAAACAATACATTTAAAATGTTGCCTGAATTGAAAGAATGATTGATATAGATATATATATATATATATATATATATATATATATATATATATATATATATATATATATATTTTAAAATGTAATGATTTATTAAAAATGTAATAACAATAACTTATAACAATATCTTATTTCACCAGTAAATTCCTGTTAACGAAAAAAAAAAAAAAAAAACACTGGCTGGGAAAAGGGCATTTTACAACTACTTTGAATGCAGCACGAGGCTGGCGAGGCCAAAGGGCCAAACCTTATATATATATATATATATATATATATATATATATATATATATATATATATATATATATATATATATATGTCAATGGGCCAAACACTGTATGGGAAAGCGTATTTTACAATTTCTTTGAATGAGCACGAGGCTCAGTCTGTGCTGTTTTTCAGACAACGGCAGCTACAGTCTGGTGTTACAGTTCTCTCAAGTGAAATACAGACACACTCTTCACCGTTTAGCTGTCAGCATTTTTACCTCATTTTTTACTCCGTTAAAATGCACGGTTAGCTGCTAGCTAACGGTAGGCTAACGTTACCTGCTGTCAGGTGTAGCGCTAACTAGCTAACGCCAATGCCAAGTGTTTGTTAACTAGCCTCCCGTGCGGCGATGTTTCAGTTCCCTCTAACGTCCGTTTTCGGATCATCAGAGAGAAGCGCAGGCATTTAAGTGACACCTAAATAAGGCGCTCCACGCAGCTGATGTTTGTTTATACTTCTCCGCTGGTGTGTGCGTCGAGCCAGCCGGTGTGTGTGTGTGTGGTAGAGAGAGGAAGAAGTGAGAGAGCGGCGTTTTTCTTCGGAGCGAGTAGCGACTCTAACGTTATAGTGAGAGAACCAGTGTATCCCCTGTTCTTTCTGAACACGGTGTGAAATCTGGAGCAGGAGAAGTTAACCCTCTCCTTGACTTCATGTTGTTTATGGAGAAGGAGAACCAGGAAATGAGTCGGGGAATTGCAACGCTACCAAGTGATGTGTATTTTCCAGAGGTCAAAGAGTGTAGACGTAACAAGAGGCTAAACTCAATAGAACGTTGTGCTTCAGCTTGCAAAGGAACAGTCTATTGACTGCAGCTCCGCCATCTTGGACTGAATGCAACACAATGTTCTATTGAGTTTCTCCTCTTGTTGCTTCTATACTCTTTGGTTACATGTCGGGCAGGATGCAACGTAAGCAAAATATCGGGTAATTATCGCAAGACTTCCGGTATAATATCGCGCAACGTGATATCGCGATAACGATATTGAGTCGATATATTGTGCACCGCTAGTAGACATCAGATATTAAGATAGCTTTCTTATTTGGATACCAAGTTAAGAGACTCAAAGTACATGTCAAATTCAACCTCCAACACCCTGCTTTTCGATGATGTTAACGTCGCGGAATTACGTCACTTCATAACGTCACTTCATAACGTCACTTCATAACGTCACTTCATAACGTCACTTCATAACGTCACTTCATAACGTCACTTCATAACGTCACTTCATAACATCCCCATGTCAACAGGGGAAAATGGCTGCTCTTGTGTGAAGTAAACGCAACATTTTTTCAACTTTCTGCTAAGATATATGTGACTTTTTTGCAACGAAAATGCGGGGATTATGAAATCCTGCAAGCACCGCATGTTTTTCGCAGAAATCGGCAATTTACGCTTGGCGACGGTGCGGGACACACCGCACAAACCAGGACCGACATCTTGAATGTGGCTTTGTACACAAACTTTGTATGTACACGTGGAGTTACATCTCCAGCAGTCTCACAATAAGCGTCCTCCTGCTTTCCTTCATCTTCCTGAAACATGTGTGTTGTGGTGTCCCTCTTCCCTCCCCCCTCTCTGTCCCAGCCGCTCAGGAGACATCATTGAGCCCCTTCTGAAGAAGCAGTGGTTCCTTCGCTGTGATGAAATGGCTAAAAAAGCTATACAGGTCAGTCGGTGGAGTATCCAAAGTTTGAATTGCATCACGTGTTCAAGTAACCACGTCACGCTCCATCATGTAGACTTGGTAACAATAGAGAAGTCAAGGGATGTCATCTCATCCGTGAACTCTTTCAAAACATCTCTGAAACACTCAAATGTGATTATTTCTTCTCCTGTCAGGCTGTGGAGGACGGACAGCTGGAAATCATCCCTCACTACTACACCAAGACGTGGAAGAACTGGCTGTCCAACATCAGGTAGGCTGTCCTGACCTTTGACCTGGATCAAGCTCTTGTATTTGAACAGTGGTGTGAGCGGGAACAACGGCGCTTTGTGTCGTCTTACTGGTGTGACTTGTGCGTGAAATGACACCACTCTGGTGATGAATGAGCTCTTCTTTGAATGTACGGCTTGTCAACAGTGTTCCTCTGTTTGCTTCACAGTGATTGGTGCATTTCCAGGCAACTTTGGTGGGGTCATCAGATCCCTGCGTACCGAGTGGAGCTTCCTAATTCCGCTGACAAACAAGAGGTAGTACTGTAAAATGTCATCTAATGCAACCAGAATATATATATATATATATATATATATATATATATATATATATATATATATAAACTTATGTAGAAATGGATGGGAGGGTGGATCAATGGGTTGACTACTAACTCAATGTCAGTCAGTCCCAGACTGTGGTGTAAGTTTCTCTCTCTCTCTTTGTGTGTGTGTGTGTGTGTGTGTGTGTGCGTGCGGTAGGAGCACTGGGTATGGGGACAAAGCGAGGACGAGGCCCGACAAAGAGCTGCTGTCAGATTTCGAGTGAAGCCAGAATACATCACTTTGACCCAGGGTGACTCCCCCTAACCTCCCTCTGTATCCGCTGTATAACACTACTCTACATTAGCCATCACACTCACAAAGGGAAAAACTCATTTAGCCACAGATCACCAATGTTGCAATTGCTGCTAATGTTATTATTGCTTTTACCACTGCTGGGACCTATTCTTCTTCTCCTACGACTGTCTCTAACAGTAGCTAAACGAAGCGTTGGCCAATTTTATAGTGGCCATTTTAGCTGCATACAGATAAAGATCAGGATAACATATGTGTCGGCCGATAAGATCTTCATTCACCGTCTCTGCCGACGCCATCTCTGCTGCCCTGTTGCCTCTGTTGTCCAGGCCAGACCTCTCTTTGGTCCTTCCCTCTGAACCCTGAGATCTGCAACCAATGAGTCCCTGAACTCTTCCTGTCAGCCCGGACTTTCTGCTGCCTCGCACTCAGCTGCTCTTACAGATATATTGTTGTCAGAATTTGTTCATTCTAAAATATCAATACCATTGTCAAATATCGGTCAGGCTACTTGTACTCCTGCTGCTGCTAGAATTCCAACTGCTATGTTTCCAACTACAGTAGATAATGCACAGAAAATCAGGTTATAAGCCGTTTTAGAATCAATGAAGGCTAAACCACTTGACCACCAAAACAACTTTAAAGCCTCCCACTACAGTAATAGTGCCTTGTAGAATTGACATTTGTGGAAATATGCTCCTGTGTTTCTTTATTGCTCACATCAGACCCCGATGTGCTGGATACGTGGTTCTCCTCCGGGCTGTTTCCCTTCGCCATGCTGGGCTGGCCGGAGCAGGTAGGGCACTTCTCCAGCAGAACATGGTCCTCCATAAGCAGCCCTGTCCGTTTGTATCCTGACCACAGCTTGACTTCCCGCAGACCACTGACCTTCAGCGCTTCTACCCCAATTCCATTCTGGAGACGGGCAGTGACCTCATCTTCTTCTGGGTGGCGAGGATGGTGATGCTGGGCACGGAGCTGACTGGACAGCTGCCCTTTAAACAGGTACTACCCAAAAGCACACAGCTTTTACACAAACACTACTGATTCATTAGCGTGTCACCCCACCATGCTGATTCTCTCTCTCCCTTTCCTGTTCCCAACATGCCTTTCAGGTCCTCCTTCACTCTCTGGTGAGAGATAAACATGGCAGGAAAATGAGTAAATCTCTGGGGAATGTCATCGACCCATTAGATGTTATACATGGAGTCTCTCTGGAGGTGGGTAGCACACGTGCATGGTCCTCCAGGATTAATACTTTTAATGACACACTGTGTGTGTGTCTGTCTGTCTGTCTGTCTGTCTGTCTGTCTGAGTCAAATATTTTTATTTGTCACGTAAAATCATATAGACTACAATTCCAGTCTTAGGCGGTGTAGAAAAGATAGAAGTAGAGGACCTGACCCACTGGTGTCAGGACAGCAAACTACTCCTGAAAGTCAGCAGGACTACAGAGATGATAGTGGACTTTGGGAAGAAGCAGGGAAGGATCTACACCCCCCTTAAAATCAGCGAGTCCTCGTGGACGGCTGGGTGGACTGCTTCAAGTCCCTTGGTGGCCACATCTGGACAACTGTATTAATACATCTTTTTTTTGTCAGCCTTGATAAGCAGTTTAATGCATTCCTTTGGAAAAGATTAGTCTTCCAGCTCCCAAAGTCTGAAGGCGGTTTAGGCCTGTAACACCAACAGACGCCTATCTCAGGTCCACTGCAACCTGGGGCTCACACTGAGGTGTTGTCCTCGCAGAGCTCGCTGCATTCTGCCATTTGCTCCCAGCTCCTTATAATGGCCTTCAAAATCTCTAGCCCCAGGCGTCACTAACACTATCAAGATTTAGCTTCATTTTAGCAAGTATTATGGTTTGCACAGCGCTCCAGTCCTCTCACCAGTCCTAAACAGTTACCGGTTCACAACAGGACGGTCAATGGCCCCTCTTGTCATCCCTTTCAGCTTAATATAATTTGCCCAATAGCCATCTCTTTCTCTTCTTTCAAATCAGGCACTTTGTAGAGACGCAACTGTCCCATTTACCCCGCCACCATACTGAAGCAGAAAGTGACCAATTCCTTACCCTTGATTTTGATCAAAGCAGATCACATTGCTAATTTGCATCATAATGGACTCTGTACATCTGTCCCTAACGACATGACCCTCAGAGTTGCCATCTCAAATGACCAGTGGAGTAGCATGCAGCACCTGGTGCATTCCTCATCCATATGTTCCACGCACCGACTACTGCAATCAAGGGGCTCCACAAAGCACATTTCACCAATGCTAAATATCTTCTGATAGAAAATGTTCTGGACATGCTCTCGGCTGACAAAGGTTTTGTCCATTATATTTCAAAACATTAGGCCGGGCCATTAACCCACCTATTTGCCCCAGGCTTGTAACAACCCTGCTGGGCCTCCTCCTCCCACCACACAGCATGTCATCACATTTACTGCTCTGTTGGCCAGGCTACCTTTCCTCTTATCTGGAAACATGCCTCCCCTTCTGACAGGAAATCTTGAATGCATAAAGGTAGACAATTCTGATTCTAAATAAAAGACACCCTTAAAACCTTTCACAGGACCTGGAACCCCCTTCTGGACTTTATTGATAGCCTCATTATCACTCCTGAGATTGACAGTGTTTACTGAGAAAAACCAGTTGGAGAGAATGAGAGTAATCCAATTTATTTGCTTCTCCCTTCTTTCTTTCTTTATGTACTTGTACCTAGGGAGGTGAGGGTAGGGGGGAGCTGGGATTACTTGTGGAATTGTACTGTAATGTCTGCTGGAACCAGGACAGATAGGAGTTCATGCAAAGTGGCCCCATATCTCCTCTGGGATGTGAGAAGAATGATACTGTGAGAGAAGTGTTTTTTCTGTTGTGATATGTGACAGCACAGCTGATGTACTGTCAGTAGGAAACATCCGTCTGTTCCAATTCCCTCTAAAGACATTGAGTTGTTTGTTTCCTCCTAGAGACTCCAAGAGAAAGTGAAGGAGGGTAACCTGGACCCTAGGGAGCAGCTGGTTGCCATGGAAGCGCAGGTCAGCTGCCCTCGCTCCTATCTGTTTCTTTGTGGCTGACTGAGCACAATCATTGCTTCCTCTCTTATCTGTTCCATGTGCTTCCCCACAGAGGAAGGACTTCCCCACAGGGATCCCTCAGTGTGGGACTGATGCTCTGAGATTTGCCCTTTGCTCTCACAAGATGCAGGGTGAGTGACTCTCCTCTCTGCTTACTCTATCTAACCAGGAAGACCATTTGTCAGAGTGAGTGAATGTGTGGAGCTGTGTGAATGTGAACACAGTGTTGCAAGAAAAGATGATGTGCAACTTGAACTAGATGGAGAGAGCGAGAGGAGTTGTGAGGGACTGCAGTGACAGGACTAGACATGGGTTGTCAAGATCTTTTGCCCGTTCCAGTTTGGCAGCCTATCTGCTCTTTCATTTTGCACTCTGCAACAAAGAAATGTTCTCATTCTTCCACGAGTTCTAAAGTGTTTCTTCTAAGTGGCATGTTTCTCTGGTTAGTCCACTTTCCTATGTGTGGAAGGATTTACTGCGGTGGGATAATGAATGTCTTCAGCACATTTGATGTAATTGTAGACTAAGGCCGGGTATTCAACCTCAATACTTTCTTGGAACCAACTGAAATGATTCTGTAGCGCAGAGTATCGAAAACTCTGAAGTTCTTAAAGGACCACTCTATTCCATTTGTCAGTTGGAGTAACAGATTATTACACATAAAGGCTTATCAAAACACTGCACAATGGTTTATAATACTAAGAGACAGGATTTTACATCTCTGAAAAGTTATCACGTTGGTAGTTTACATCCACAACGTTTCACTTCCGGGATTGCTCTGGTGCCGCCGGAAATTCCGCTGGATGACCCTGATTTCGGCCGGATGACCGTCCCCTTCCTCTTCCTTAGTGTTGGCGTTCTTGGTTAACTGCTCCTCAGATCTCTGCAGGGTAAATCCAGACAGCTAGCTAGACTATCTGTCCAATCTGAGTTTTCTGTTGCACGACTTAAACAACTTTTGAACGTACACACGTTCCACCAAAACAAGTTCCTTCCAGAGGCTATTTTGCAGAGGCACCAGGGCCCAGTCCGGAGTTTAGCACCGCCCAAGATGATTGTGATTGGTTTAAAGAAACGCCAATTTCTCCCATCCCAGAATGCTGTGTTGACTAGCCAGGAAGAAGAAGGTCTGGCAATGCGAGACTAACACGGTTGCAACTACTTTATCTTTAATTGCGACGATGGCGGGTAATCAGTGGAAATTAGAAATAGCTCGTAAAGCTTCTGGTATTTGAACATTCACAACATTAACGTTTGTGAACTTGGCTGCCTATTGTTAAATTAAAAAGGGTTTTGTAAATACAATTCTTAATATTTGTAAAAAGCACATCATTATTTGCTTTATTCCTCAAACTGGATTTGGTCCACATTCCTACTGTGGACCAACATACAGACCGACCAGCGATGTGACTGTAGCTGCCAGTAGTGGAGCAAAACGGTTCACCTTCAAAGTCTATTTACCTTCATGCTCTTTTTGTCATCAGGAGAAGACATCAGTCTGTCCATCTCTCAGGTCCTGAGCTGTAGACACTTCTGTAACAAGATGTGGCAGGCACTGAGATTCACACTGGGAGTCCTGGGTGCTAATACAACCCCAGTGGCAACACTGGAAGAGGTACAGCCAAGAAACCAGCAGGGGGACTGCATTTTTATTCTGATGTTCATGTATGTAGTTGTGCTGTTGTCGAGTAAAAGGCCAACCTTGTCTTAAAAAACATTTGAAGAACAACAGTTCAGAAATGTGTATGATTTCCACAAACAAAAGCCCTTCCTGAGCCGGCCTGACAGTCCCTGCCAGCCTCAGCACTAAATGTTTGTGTGCCACTGAGGCAGATTGGACTGAACATCACCACACCGCACATCACTTTGGGCTGCAAAACAGGAAGCCAAAGCTGTTGATCTTGCACAAAGCAACAGCTTTTATCTGCCTACACTAGATGGTACAGGGAAGGATTGGCTTAAATGTAACAATCGGTTTGTGAAAAAAGACTGCCTGTAACCATACACTCCACACAGCCAAATAGTATATAATGAAGGATCCCTAGTCAGCATTGGTATGAGCACACAGTTTGCTAAAGGACACACTAACATGGGCAGGCAAGGCATGAGCAGTGTTACAGTACATTTGGATTTGACACAAAATCAAAATTAAGGCTGCCAGTGGTTTGTCCACAGTCCTGTTTGTCTGTGCCAACTATAGCACAATATAACAGTTCATTTGACTCATCACACATTGATGTTTAAAGGAATACATTGGTGCTAATTAATAGGCAAACATCTGAACACCTCATGTCAGACAAAGTTGGTTGTTTCAGGTCATTTAGCCCAGATGTGATAGTTCAAGTGATCTGTTGTCAACTCCCATATTTTAAGCATTATACAACCATCTTGAGTTGTCCGGCAACATAAATCCTCACAATCTTATATGACTGGAATGCAGCGGAAGTACAGAGCAGGAGTCAGGTTGCTGTTAGCCTAGCTTAGCATTAAGACTGAAAGCAGGGGGAAACAGATAGCCTGGCCCTGTCCTACCAGCACCTCTACAGCTCACTGATTGACATAAAAGCAGCAGCGGTTGGATGCAGTGACTGTGCACGGCTTCCTGGAGTCTTGTCCATACAGTGAGTTTGCCAGCGCAATAGTCAGAGACTCTGGGTAATGAAGAAATAGTTTCAGTACGTAACTTGCCCTAAAACCAACGATTATAGAGATAGGCCGAGAGCACATGCTGTAATTTGCCTGATATTGCACATGAGTTACTATAGCAACTCAGGCAGCAGAAATACAGTTGACCACTTTTTAGTGACTTTGAATTATAGCAATAAGTCCTTGAATTTCATATTGTATTTTTCCATAATTCCTCACAGTCAGTAACTGATAGGAAATGACATGACTCTTTGAGTGGTCTGTGTTTTGAGTTCTATAAAAATCTAACTGAACTAGTAAAAGAAAATTACGTGTATTTAACAGACATCCTGTCCAAACCCAGGATTTGAACTATTAGTTTTAAAGGATATCCAAACGTAAACGATATATTGATTATACTATATAAGTGTTTCTTTCCCTTTTCCAGACGTGTGCAGTGAGCAGCATGGAGCGCTGGATCTGCTCCAGACTCTACAGCACTGTGGTTCAGTGTGAGCAGGCCTTCGAGGCCTACGAGCTGCACACTGTCACATCTGCGCTGTACTCTTTCTGGGTCCACAGCCTGTGTGACGTCTACATGGTGAGGAGCAGAACTCTCACATTGCATTATGGGTACACTTTGATGTCATAAAAAAATAAAAATAAAAGGACAGATTATAAAAAAAAGTCTCCCTTGTATTAGCAGTAATCTAAAAAGCAAGGCTGATATGTGTCACTGAATTAGTCTCAGGGTGTCAGAGTGGGATGTAAACAGATCAGAACCTGAATAAAACCAGAGTATTTGAGTTGATCTTATAGTAGTTACCTCGAGGTGGAAATGTAACGTGTGTGTTTTTGTGTGTGTGTCTGTGCGTGCGTGCCCTGTAGGAGTGTGTGAAGCCGGTGTTGGTCCAGCGGCAGGATGGGGGGGCCGTGGTACAGACGGACACAGAGCCCAGTGTCCAAGCCAGGCAGGTGGCCAGTAGTGTCCTCTACCATTGTGTGTCCATGTCTCTGGCCCTGCTCTCCCCCTTCATGCCTTTCATCACTGAGGAGCTGTGGCAGAGACTCCAGCCACGCGGACCTGGAGCCGATGCCCCCCCGAGCGCTCTGTGTTTACAGCCATACCCCTGCTCCTCTCAGCTGGTAGGACTACAACCTCCCCACAACCACACATAGACTGAAAATAATGGACGTAGCATCCGTGACTTCACCCATTGATTTGTGGACTGCCGCTTTGAAGCCGGGAGGTTGGCGATATGGCCGTGGCCATCATGGTCTTTTTTTAAAAACGGATGTGACGATTTTTGATAGAGGGGGGAACTGGGGAGGATGACACAGCCAAGTCAGTGTTATTTATGGTTGCTATGGTGCTGCGCTAAGCTAAACGCTCTACCGGTGGGTAATTACAGACCTCCGGGTACTGGAGACCTTCATCTGCATCTACGGCAGAACAGAAAATCAGCAAACTTTTCCTTAAATAACCAGCTAACGCTAGCGGTAGCTTGCTAGCTTGGTTGGACAAGACATTTTTAGGAGACCAAAATCTGATCTTTCAAAGCTCAACCATTGAGATAGCAGGACATCAAACTGAATCTTGTCCAGCCTAAAATAGGATTAGAACCTCTCATCATGGCACCTTAGCTCTCTAACCAAGTGATATTTTCCCTTTTTTTTTTTTTTTAGAGAGACGTTTCATGGGCCCATTTAAAATTTCAAAGAAGAAAATACTGGCTTTAGCATTGTTGTCAGAGAAGAATTTGATAAATAAGGTCATTTTTTGATTACAGTAAATATTTTACATATTTGACCTTTAGGTTCTCTCTTATATATAGGAGGTATCACCCACTAGTTTCTCCTGCAACACTTTCAACGGGCCCCGCACATTGTGACCAAACACTAGCTCTGCTGGGCTAAAGCCTAGGGACTCCTGCTTTGCATCACGGATAGCAAAGAGAACAAAAGGCACACCCTCATCCCAGTCATTCCCAGTCTCGTAACAGTACTTCTTCAGCATTGACTTGAAAGTCTGGTGCCAGCGCTCAAGCGCACCCTGCGACTCAGGGTAGAAATACACATCATGGTGAGCGGAAACTGATTCCCAGACGTGGCTTTGGGCAATGGACCCACACAGTTGACCAGGACATGCTCAAAGGGCTCACCAACTGCAGGGACAGGCCACAGCGGAGCAGGGGGCACAGGCTGATTAGGCTTACCTACCATCTGGCAAGTACTGCAAGTTTTACAAAAGCGCACTACATCTGCCTTCATTCCTGGCCAAAAGAACGGTTTGAGAACACGATCATAGGTTTTGCTAATGCCCCAGTGACCTGACCATAAGTGCTCATGTGCCAGTACCAAGACATGCTGCCGACAGTCAACAGGGATCACTACCTGCATAACTACCCCCAAATCCTCATCTGAATCGGTCGCCACCCACCCTGACCGTGAGACCCACCTACGCATCAACACACCATTCTCCACGAAGAATGGCAGTTGTCTATTACACTCTGTCTTTTTGACAACTGACTTCCAACCCTTTTCTAGCGAAGGATAATTTTTCTGAGCTTTAATGAGAGCCTCCCGTGTAAGCGGCAAGGGTGCAGCAGTGTCAGGTCCCAAAACAGTATCTGTAACCTTTTCACCCAGCTCACCTGAAGTACAGCTTACTGGTCCGCCACCAGAGGTCACACTTTCCCCGGAAAGGACAGAAGCAAACAAGGAGTCAGACGAGTTAACCTCTTGGGTCTGCTTACGACTCTGCGCTCTAGTGGTCACACTAGCTACGAACACCTAAGGATGTTTTATGGCTAGCTCATCACGTTCCGACTCAGGGATGGTGGTGCACACAACTTCAGGAACAGGATACACTTTCCCCCCTGCAATATCATTCCCCATGATAAAGTCGATGGCGTCAATAGGGAATCCGGCCCGGGCGCCTACTGTGAAAAACCCTGTCACTAGGCCAGACTGTACATGAATCCCATACAGCGGTGCTGGCACAAAACCCATTTCAATGCCCCTTACAACTGCACTCACACTTGAGCTGGGACCTAGCGGCAGAACGTCAGACAGGATCAGTGACTGTGAACAAGCTGTGTCCTGCAGTATTCTCACTGGACGCTGATCCCCCGATTTACCTGAAAGAGACACAAAACCATTAAAGATGAATGGTTTAAAACAGTCATCAGGCGCATCAGGAGTTAGAGACTCCAAGGACTGGACTCTGGGAGAAGTTTTAATCAATCCCACACCCTTAGGCTGTTTCTGCAACGATCCCTGCTGCTACCGCTTCCAAGCGTCACAATTGGCGACCAAATGACCGGGCTTACGGCAAAAGAAGCATAGTTTCTCAGACTTTAGACGCGAAGGGGCGCGGTCGTAAAACAGCAGAGGATCGGACCTTTGGGGAGCTTCACGTGGAGGGCTATCACGTTTATTAAAAACTGCTTTATGCGTGAGCATAAACTCATCAGCAAGAGTGGCAGCTTGCTGCAGGGTGGAAACTTTGTTTAAATACACAGTAGTACGCTCAGGTACACAGTTTTTAAACTCCACCTCTGACTCACGGAAAACAGGCACCAGAGAAATGTGCTTACTCACGTCAAAACTGAAAACCGAACTGGGAAGATGCACGCCAGAGGTGGCAATGTTACGGGCAACTCCCAAACCTGCCTGTATTTCCATCGGACGCATCTTTAAGGCAGTCTCAGCCTCCAACTTCTTCAACTCCAACTCTCTGCGGAGCTGGAAATTCCTCTCTCTCCTCACTCTCTGCCTGAAGGCGAATTAAACGCACCTTTAACCTGGCATCCAGTTTGGACCCCGGAGATGACTCTACAGACAATGGTGATATCGGTTCAAACTGCGGCATAGTGACCGGCTTTTGGTCGGCTCCCTCAGGTCGAACAACTGGAGTAACATAAACGGGCTGATCAGTTACATCAGGTGCACTCACCTCCAGATCAGGGCCGCTCACAGGTGCAGAGAAAACTCCCTAACTAACGAGACCAGTGAACACAAAAGCCTTTAGCTCAGCTTTTCGGAGGGAAACTGACACAGAAATGCCATAATGTTCCGCGATCACATGCAGATCCTTCTTTGTGCACTTGTCAAATGCACCTAAAGTGGGGTCAGACACAAACGTACTTAACTCAAAAGCTGACATCACCCAAAACACAAGCACAATTACGCTGAACACGCTAAGTTTACTGTTTGATATTGATAAGCCCAAACAATAGGCCTCCAGCCTCGCCTCAAGGAAACAAATCTTCCTCAGAACCTGCCTAACCAACACTAAACCCTGTCTATCTTCTGGAGCCGTGCCGGGCTCGAGGCAACTTACAGGCAACACATCAGCGGCCGAAAACCCTGAAACGCCAGCCCCCTTTAGAGAACGCCGTCTCCGCCCAGGATTGACCCCGAAAACAAAAAAGGCAAAACAATAAATTAGTGTCTGAAGGAAAGGCTGATTAGGCCCAGCTGGACACTACCTTACCTAGACTGAGGAAGCGGTTTCACAATCACACACTAGCAAAGCCACAGAGGCAACACAAAGGGCTGTATAAAAATATCAAACCGAACAACTTACCGCAACGGACGATGAAAACGAACAAACAAAGGATCCCGGACGAGCCCCCAAAACTGTTACGTCCCTAATCCGTCTAGAGGTCAGAGGACGTAAACAATATAAAACAATAACCCAGTAGAGAAACAAAGGATATCCGGCAATGCTTTCAACAAGAACTTAAAGGATTTATTGTACAAACTAAACACAAAACAATCTTCAAAAAGAAGACGAATCAAAACAAATTAGAACACCACTGGCCCTGGTAGTCTGCAGACTTCTCTCTCTGTCCTCTGGCTTCCACTGCGCCTTCACTCTTGTCTTCCACTGCCCAGCACCACACACTCTGTCTGGTACCTTTAACACCTTTGGCTGGCTGATTAGCAGATCAGCTGCAGCTGCAGCTCACACCTGAAGGGAATCACACACACACACACACACACACACACACACACACACACACACACACACACACACACACACACACACACAGAGACAACACCGCAAAACAAGGCACGTAACAATATACAGTACATCTTTGCTCATACTTTACTCCTAAATGTGTTCTGTTATTTTTGGCTGGATTATCAACTTTCCATGTGTTTTAGCTGATGCGTTCTTTTTCTGTAACCTCTCCATCCTGCCAGGCACACTGGCATTTCCCTGAAGAGGAAAGAGATTTCCTGTTGGTGCAGGAAGTGATCCGAGTGGCCCGCTCACTACGATCCCAGTGTCGCATGACCAAAGAAAAACCTGCCAGTCAGTCATTTAACAGTTCAAAAACAACACTTCACTGATGAACGCTCAAGACTGCTAGATGAAAATGGTTTCATACAAAAAAACCTTTGATGAGCTTTATTGATAAATTAATAATTGCATGGATTACTTAACATTTAGTAAAAGTGGTTTATTTCCATGTTGTGTGTTTCAGTGTGGGCAGTGTGTTCACCCGGCCAGGCCCAGATCCTGCTGCACTTTGACTCAGCTGTTAGAACTTTAAGCCGGATCTCCAGCCTCCATATCCACTGTCCTCAGAGAGCAGACCCCTTCTCTGTGCACTCCACTCCTCCACCCGAAGGAAGCCTCATCGGTGTGGTGGACCACACATGTCAGCTACACCTTCACATTCAGGTATGGATCAACTTCCTTCTGCTTCAGCCCTTAAGCAAGTCTCATAAGCACAAATATATGGAAGTTCACAGCTGCCAATATTACAATCAACCCCCGCAAATGGAGTTGGATTTGCAGCGCTAATTGTAAATCACTTCCCCCAACTAATTGATTAGTGGATGACAAAAAAATTAATCGCTTACAATTTTAATAATCAAACTTTTCAGATATTTATTCAGCAAAAATGTCAAACAATTTCTGGTTCCGGCTTCCTGAATGTGAGGATTTGCTGCTTTTTTTTATGAAATGGAAGATTACGAAATATCTTTTGGTCTTGGACTAACTAAACTCTCTAAACTAAACTTTGTCAGTCAGTACAAAACAAGTTATTTGAAGACTCTGAGAAACAATGGAAGACATGGGGCGACCTGGTAGCTCACCTGGTTGACCGTGCACCCCATATAAAAAAGGCTCAGTCCGCAGCGGCTTGGGGTTATATTCCGACCTGCTGCATGTCATTGGAAAACATTTTATAGACTTCACAATAAATCCCCAAAAAGGACTGACACATTATTCTACAATGCATAAATATGATAGTTGCAGCCCCAATCATTTCTCTGTCTTTTGGCCTGAACCAAGATTTCAAGAGCTTGATGGAATCAGAATTGCTAAAACCAAAACGATGCCCAATTAACAATTAGATTGCCATAATCATTAGAGATTCATTGTGAAATTGACTCTGCATTGACTTTGCAACGTGCAACCTAAACTTCAAACTGCAAACTGGAAAGACATTGGATGTAGCCTCATCATCCACAACCACATGTGTGCACATCATTATGCTGGTGTGTTCCACTGTTTTAGTGTCCATGGTGGTGCTGTCTAACATACAGGATGATTTACTCTCTCAGAGTGGAATGAACATTGAAAACCAGATGGTGCAGCTCTCCCAGCGCAGAGACAAGCTGGTTCCAAAGCTGGAGAAGATCCTGTGCAGAGTGGAGTCCCCAGACTACCTGACCAAGGTTCCTGCTCATGTCAGGCAGCAGATGGACACTAAGGTGAGCAGCACTGGGCCGCATGTTGCAGCCCTGCTACGGGTTATTTATAATTGGTTATTATTGGTCTTAACATGAGAAAGGTTAATACTTTGTATCACATTTTGTTTTCACAATGCTACTACTACCACCACAAGAAAACCAATGACTGTCGAGCCTGCAACAACCTGCACCTTGATCCACACTGATTTACAGTTTAGATTTTTATCATGCCTTTTCAGTAGATTTGCTACATTTTTCCTTTTTGTTCATTAACATTTTACTAATATTCTATTTTTAGTTGTTTACTTAAATTATCCCAAATATTTCCAATAATGTTCAAACCCAGAGAAATCTGTTATTGTAATCAATGACACGGACCGTGTCATTTGGTTGCCTATCAGTGGTGTCATATAACCTTTAGTCTATATCCACATCATTCCACTTCCGAGATTGCTCCGTTTCCCCCCCGAAAATTCCGCCAGATGTCCTTCATTCAGCCAGATGTCCGTCACCTTCCTCTTTCTTTTTGTTGGCGTTCTAAACTCTGGTGGATTTCTGAGGACTAGAGTTAACTGCTCCTCAGATCTCTGCAGGGTAAATCCAGACAGCTAGCTAGACTATCTGTCCAATCTGAGGTTTTCTGTTTCACGGCTAAAACAATTTTTGAACGTACAAATGTTCCACCAAAACAAGTTCCTTCCTGAGACTATTTTGCAGAGGCACTGTGGCTCCGTCCGGCGCCTAGCGCTGCCCAAGACTATTGTGATTGGTTTAAAGAAATGCCAATAAACCAGAGCACGTTTTTCTCCCATTCCTGAATGCTATGTGGACTAGCCAGACCCTCCTCCTCAGCGCAGTGGAGGAAGGTCTGGCAGTGTGAGACTATATAACCTTTGACCCCTCTAGTTGCTCTAACCTCCATCAAAACACGGAGATGATGATACATAGAGAGTAATGTAAATCATATAATATCACAAAAGTATACATGACTGTCATGCCACTTTGCAACACAGTAATGTTTGGTCCCCAAACAGATACATTTTCATCGGCAATGGTGGTTGTTTAACAAAGAAAACAATCCCATGCAACTTCACAACCTCATCAGAAAGTCTGTTTTGATTGAGAGACCCCTAGTGGCAGAAAATTACATATTGTAAATGTTTTAATGGAATTCATTTTTATTTCATACATTTTTATTTCAAAATGTCCTTTTCCAAAAGTCCATAACATGAATTACAATATGTCTGTTACTATGAAATTAAGAAAGATGCAATAAATTTGACCATAACAACTTTTTTAATTATTACATTTTCTTTTTAATCTTTTCTGAAATTATAATAATGTATTGATTTATTCCCTGGTTTTACTGTATTTAATTATTTGTGTATTATAATTCTAATTATTATTGTATCATTATTTATGTCTTCATTATGTATTAAATACTATCCACTATACTAGTTCCGTAGTCCATGCTCGTCTAATTGTATTCTAGTGAAACTGACTAGTGTCCCCTGTGTGTTCAGATGTCGGCCCTGAAGCAGGAGCTGCAGAGCGTGGAGGAGCAGCTGAAGATCCTGCAGGAGATTCAAACATCACCATAACTCCAGCCAACCGTGTGGACTATCTGTCCAATCTGAGTTTTCTGTTGCACGACTAAAACAACTTTTGAACGTACACACGTTCCACCAAAACAAGTTCCTTCCCGACGCTATTTTGCAGAGACACCGTTGCTCTGCTCAGTGTCCAGCACCACCCATGACAATTGTGATTGGTTTAAAGAAATGCCAATAAACCAGAGCACGTTTTTCTCCCATCCCAGAATGCTGTGTGGACTAGCCAGACCTTCCTCCACAGTGCTGCGGAGGAAGGTCTGGCTATGCGAGACTAAACTTGATGAATTATTTATAATGTTGTCTGAGCTGGTGATCTCTACACTGCTTTAATGAAGGACACAGCATAGTATCATTATTATGTTGTTCACATAATGCAGTATCTCACGGTCAAACTGTGATACTGCAGTACTGTACTGCATAACTAACAACTCACCTGCAGATGGAGTTGTGGCAGGCTGCAGGTATCCATGGAACGCTTCTGTTTTGTTAATGCACACATGGCATGATGGAAGTTAGAAGCAGTTTATCGGCTGCTGCAGCAAGTATTTGTGTCACAAAATGGCTTTTCTTTTTCTAAATTAATGTATCTTTTCCTAAACTTGACCTAATGTGTTTCCTTATTTGGAATGTCAGAATTGTGATACCTGGAGGAATCAGTCCAGCAGATTGGGTTAAAATTGCTGTAAATACAAGTCTAGTTATATGGAAAACTTCACATCAATCTGGTGGGGATTACAAGCTATGTTGTGGACTGGACTCAACATGGCACCAAATCCATCAATGCTGGTGATGTAAGATAGTAGAAAAGAGATTCACCTGTCATATACAAATGAATAAAGAGGGAGAGAGAAAAGAGGGATGATTTATTCATTCAAAAGGAAACTGCAGCCAAGTCACATCAGTCACAAAACAAATGAGGTTGGTATGAAACTACAATAATAAATCAAATATAAAATATAAATATATAAAATCATAGCTAAGAGAATAGAGATGAAAAATAGGAGCCAATCACAATCAGAAAAGGATTTATTGCCAAGTAAGTAACACAAGGAATTTGCCTTGGTTGTTGGTGCGTACATAAACATATTAAACATGAATATGAAGCAAACAAACAATACAAAAACAAATATGTACAATATAACTGTTTAACATTAAGAAAAAATAGACTGCATCAAACATGTATTCAGTGCCCAGTAAATGGATGTTCATGCATGTCAAAATAGAATTGGCTGTTATTTTAATATATTGATGCTAACCAGTGGATATATGTTATGAATATATGTATATAGTTATTAGACTTAACTCACAACAGGGGTTCTAATGAAATATCTTATTAAGTTGCATTATGGGAAGTGTATGATACAGTGTTTTTGGCGCTTGTCCCATACTAGGGAATAAAAAGCAGGATATCTCGGGCTTTGCTGCTTCAATCTTGACCATTTATCTTTTTACAGACATTGTATATAACGGAAAATAAAAAAAAAGAATGTATAGTTATTCGGTGGCAGATTTGTGTTGGCAGGTTTATAGATAGAACATGTTCGGATAGGACCCTGGTCGGGTCAGGTCAACTCGATCCGAAACGGGTCAATAATCCGGAAATGTAGTCTTGTGTAGTCAAATGAAAAATGCCGTCATCATACATGAGAAGAGACAGCCTATGGGAGACCCAGCTGGAGTATAGAGAAACTGAACCCGGGCAGAGGACATGACTTCTCGCTGCAAAATGTCACTGTGGACACACAAGCCGGTGGCTGTGTAACTAACGTTGGTAGCAGAGCAGACACTGTAGCCTGCTAACATTAGCAGCGACTGGTGTTGCATACAAGAGCAGAGCCGGGGAATAATGGGAGCCAGAGGTGGAGGTGCAGGCAACACTGGAGCCGCTGTGTAGCTCACACAGAGATGTGCTGTGAATGTAACACCGATGGAAATACAAGGGTGGCTCGAATAGCAAACGTTAACTAGCCAGCCAATGCTGCAGCTTGATGTGAGCTTTATTTCCTTTCACGGTGCGAGCCCTACCGACTCGTTGAGAACGGCATGCGAGAGGTGAGTGAGACTGGACACAGCTGCTAACGTGTGCCAATGGCTTCGGCCAGGACTGCTCATGAATGAGAAAAAAAAACGTCACCGCTGCTGCTCTGCGTTAGCCAGCTAGTTAGCTAACAGCATGTCGGCATAACGGTTTATCTTGCTATAAAAGACACTCTTCGTGCCCTGATGCTCAGAAACCAACGTAGAGAGGATAAACACCGGCTATGCCTCTACTCCATTTAACGTCCACTGTGCTCTCTGTTTTAATTCAGCTAACGTATAGCCGATAGTTTGGTGTCAGCTAGCTTCAAAGAAGAATGTAGCTAGCTATAGCGTAACAGCTCGGTTTCATCTCAACAGACAAGACAGCTGCACCGCTCGTGACCTGCTGTTTGCAATGTGCACACTTGCATCAGCTGAAAGTTAATAGTATGTAGTGTTAGCAATGTAAGAGGCCTCTCCGGCCAGTCCTCATTGCCTTTCTACAGTGTAGTCAAGTGAAGCATTAGCCGAATAGTAACGTTACGCTGCCTGATGCCTCGGTAGGTGCCTACTGCAGGCTCCTCTGGATCATCCTACCAGTCAGTTCCACGTTGTCTGACGGAAGGAGGAGGCGGTTAAGGAAGAATAGAGTTTCAGCTGGTAACATTTGTGAGAAGAGCAACAGTTCCCTCCCTCTGCCCATCCTCCCTCTCTGTTCAGTCAGCAAAGCTTAACTTACTACAGTCGAAAGGGAGGCATGACAGATCTGTATAGGCTGCTCCGAGTTCAGGTAACGTTACGGTTAGTTTGACCTTTTTATATTCCTTATTTCTGGGGTTTACTTCTTGTTTGGCTCATAATATTTACAGATGTATGGTTTTCATATGTCCCTGACACTTCTTTAAAGTACCCTGACTGTGTCTGACGCTTTTCTTTTCCCTCGTATTTTTACGTTTCTACTTTAATTGATCCCCTGTTGCCTAACGTTACTGCATGTACTGCTGTTTGTTTTCCAGATTACAACTGTACCTTAGATTGGCAGTGGGGTTCAAAGTGTTCATGTTGCTACTTTCTTTATCAAGATGACCATTTAAGTCTATCAGCTCTTTCAAAGCACAGTAGTAAAATATGTGGTCATTTTCCAGCAACTGGGCACTGGCAACTTATTGGCAAGCATGTGGCAGGCGTTATACAGGTTTCAGGACAGTGGCAAGCGGGTGGCCCTCGTTCAGCACCTACAGAAGATCAGCAGAACTGTGCGGCACTACAGTGGAAATCTGTCACAAATTTCCTGGGAAAACCCACAGGAGACTAGTGTTTGCATGGTTGTCACAGCAGGTCAACTTGAGAAAATGTATCTTGTGTATCAAATTGGTTTAGCCTCGTACACCAGACCATACGGGTGAAACTGGAAATCAACCCAACTCTTAGCACCCATGTGTCAGTAGTCAACAATGCTATATGCACCTGGTTGTGTTGCCTAAACCAAAACAAACCGAAACTGTGAAAATAATTAGTTAGCTTGGTGTAAAAATAGGTTTCTCATGAACAGTCTCCTGAGTGAAACTGCTTTTCTTTATATTACTACCAGCTGGGGTGCTGGTTGTCAGGATTTTATCCCAGCACCATACATCCGGCAAGCCAGACTACTACTAAATGGGCAAAATCATTACCTCCTCTGGGGAAGTAATTAAAGCTTTAGTGCATAACTTTTTGACATTGAACGTCCGTTACGTACGATTCGTTGCCAAATCAGTTGATACAAAGCTAAGTAAGACTATCAGCTCCACACAACTCTCTCTGTATTTCTCAGAATGACTATGTTCAGAAGATTGTGGCGTCCGGTGACTGTCACAAATTGCCTCTTCTGAAGAGTCAATCATGTTTTTTTAATCCTCCATGTCCTCCTTGGCTACTAGTAACTGTGTGGATGAGGGGTAGGGGCGATGCAAGATCACGGAAGGCTTGTATTATGTGGACATGCCAACAGTTTTGTTGTCATTGCATAGAAACAACGCACTATAGCTTTAAATAAAAACAACAAAGTAGAGCTCAACAAAAATCCTAAAACTGACTAACAGCTGATCTGTCGTGGCAAAAAAACCTTGCACTTTTTTCCTGTGGGTTTTCCCTCTAAATTTGGCCCCCACCCATAAGGTCATAGTAATATGGAGATAAACAGATCTGACATGTCAGTAGCTTGTTGAACAGGGAGGCACAGCCAAAGATCCGTTACTAATCAGAGCGTTTGCTCCTTGTAGTCAAACATCCATCCTAACAAGATTATTGCAGGCCTATATTTATCAGCAGTAATTGGTTTAGGCTTTTCTAATGCAGAGGAGCTCCTGTGGAGGAGTCAGTGTGACCTTCATCCTTCACTCACTCGCTCAAAGAAAACCCTTACTGTCACATACACTGGTGACACTCGTGTTGTTGTATTTTTCTTTGACTGGAGAGCTCTGTGGAAGCATTTTACCATTTGTACTAGAGCCAGTTGGACCTTCGTACAGCAAAACCTCAGGTATGGTCAGGCACTAGTCTCGCTTTGCCAGACCTTCCTCCACCGCGCTGCGGAGGAAGAAGGTCTGTTTAGTCCACACAGCATTCCGGGACGGGAGAAAAACTTGCTCTGGTTTATTGGCATTTCTTTCAACCAATCACAATTGTCTTGGGAAACAGAAAACTCAGATTGGAGAGATAGTCTAGCTAGCTGTCTGGATTTACCCTGCAGAGTTCTGAGGAGCAGTTAACCATAGTCCTCACGAATCCACCGGAGTTTAGAACGCCAACTCAAAGAAAGAGGAAGGAGACGGACATGCGGCCGAAAAGAGTGGTATCCGGCGGAATTTCCGACGGCAATGGAGCAATCCCGGAAGTGCAATGTCCTGGATATATACTAGTCAGGCACTAAATAGGGAGCCAATTTAAAGGGTCAGTTCAGCCAAATTGCAAACCAAGGTTTTGGCATCTACTCTTTCAGGAAACTCAGATTTTAGATATACATTTCTGAGATGTTGGTCTCTTCCCTAGTGCAATGATTCAGCTTTGAATTTTTTTATGTGTATAGTGCAGTCCTAGTTCTTTTGTGGGCGTATTTAGGTTGCTTACAGACCTGAGCAGTTTGGTCCATTTTAACCGAACCCTTGAGTGTCTGGTCGGATAGTCTGCTTGGTTTGGGGTGGGGTGAATTTGAACTCCCAACAACTGAACTCTGGTCACTTCCAAGTGCTTTATATAGGGCTGGGCGATATGGACCAAAAGTCATATCCCGATATATATTTTGGCTGAATATCGATATACGATATATATCCCGATATTTTTTCCGCAAAGTGAGAGCAAATGTTCAGTCAAAGTCAAAGCCAAATATGACATGTCACATGTAGTTTCATAGGAACCGGCTATTTCAGTGAACAGTTGCAAAATCAAATCAATAAATAATAAACCGGTTTCTTCACCTGGTTCAATGCTCAGCTGTTCAAATAACAATACAATGTAAACATAAATACTGTATAACAACAGGAGTACCTTTTTTGAAATCAAAGCTCCATAAGGTTTGTTTTAGTTTTTTCCAACGTTTTAAATTGTTAAATTTTTCTTCTACACATTTTCAGCGCTTATTTCTACATCCCACATTTTCTAATATAGGGCTGGGCGATATAGGGAAAATCAGATATGATATTCTTAACCAAATACCTCTATCGATATTGCGGCGATATATTCTAGAGTTGACAGTTGGTGCTCTCGCAAAATATCTTCACACTTAGATTTTAGATAAATAATCATTAATAATAGAACAGTCTGGTAAGTTCAGAAAAGTACATCACTTCACTGTAATGCAGCCTTTAAAACCAGGAAAAGACACTTATGTCATATCACAATATTACGATATCTAAAATCTAACACAATATCTAGTCTCATATCACGATATCGATATATTGCCCAGCCCTAGCTTTATAGTTCGGTTAACTTTAGGTGAGAAAGTGATTCAACCCAAATACAGGAAGTAACCCAAAAACGGAGCATTTTGTAGCCTAACGTTTCAACCTTGCACACAATTTAACGACTTCAATATGATTTAAGGGATGATCCATTTCAGATCCATAAGTTATTGTGAGCACACATGGCTGGTTGTCTGTGTGACATCATCTCTCTCTCTCCTGTCTGTCAGCTGCTCATTGTTCGCCGCCTTCTAAAATATTAGAAACACTAAATAGGGCTGCACGATGTGAGGAAAATATCTAATTGCGATTATTTTGACTGATATAACGACTGCGAAAAGATCCATGATATTGGAGGGAATTTTATTTTTGTATGATTATTCTTATTTTCCTAGAAAAATATTAAAATAATTTTTTTTCTCAAGGATAAGAAGGATCTGTACAAAACAGATATTTTTTCTTTACAGTGTTTCCTGTGGAGCTCCTAAAGGGAAATGAGCAGAGCAAAAAAAAAAATCTAAAGTTTAGTTTCATGTGCTCACATGAAACTTTCATGTGAGGATGTGAAACTAAACCTGAGATTTGTTTTCATGTGCGCCGCTTTGAAACCCATTTTGCGTTGTTATGAACAGTGCCAGTGCCACAGTCAGCAGCACTGCAGCAAAGAACTCCGGTTAGAAAGGATGGCAGCTAAAGATGAGTTTATATAGATTTGATTTGAAAAACTTTATTAATCCCGATAGGGAAACTGGTTTGCCACCAACCATACAGCCATCGAACACAATACACAACAAACAGACAAATAAATAAATAAATAATTCTGCATTAGGAGACTAATAGACCCTGATTAAGAGAGACACAGTTTTAAGAAAAAAATTCAATTTCACAATATATAAATGTAAAAAAACAAACACCATAAAAGACAAAAATAATACTCAACAGTTAACTGTGTTGGTTAAAATATCTAACCGCTTGGGGAACAAAAGACCTTCTCATGCGCTCACTAGAGCACCGAGGCATTACCAATCGCTCACTGAAAGAGCTTCTGAGTCCTTTGAACAAATTGTATAGTGCCTTCAACAAGCAGGACAATTTTTAGTTTTGAACTAATCCTCTTCTCTACAGTAACCTCCAGTACGTCCGGGTTAAGACCAATAACTGAACCAGCTCTCTTGATTAGCTTATTTATCCTATTTTTGTCCTCAACAGATTGCCCCCCAGCACAGTACAGAATAAAAAAGAACACTAGCTAAAATCCCTTGGATCGATCGATTGGACCAGGAAAAGCCAACACTTACGTCATATCATGATATTACGATATCCAAAATCTAAGACGATGTATAGTCTCATATCACGATATTGATATAATATCGATGTATTGCCCAGCTCTAATTTCACCCTTTCAACCTAAACCTAACTAATGCAATGAACAAAGGCAGCAAGTACCAGCCAATCAGAGGCAGAGTGGGGCTGGTCATGCCTTGGCCATCCTAGGAAACAGTTTTCTGTGTGTGTAAATCCTGCCCTCGGTGAAGCATTTAAAAAAAAAAAAAAAAAAAAAAAAAAAATCTTTATTGACGGAAAAGTTTCTGATCCATCTGTGCAGTAGATCAAAGGAGAGGAGACAAAGTAGTGCGACCATAAATTAGAGCAAAACGTATTAGACTCACGCTAAGCTGAAATGGAAATGTGCTGCAAACATGTCTTTCGGTTTAATAAAGGCGTTATTCTGTCACTCTACAGCACACGTGTCAAACTCAAGGCCCGCGGGCCAAATCCGGCCCCTCGCAGATTTTGATCCGGCCCGCAAATCAATTTAGGTTCACACTAGACTTTGGTCCACATAGTTTTTGTAGCTTTTTTCAATGTTTTTTTCCGGACCTTTTTTTTCCCGCTTTTTCCAATGTTTTTTGGCCCGTTTTAAGACGTTTTTTCCCCAATGTTTTATCTGCTTTTTTCAACTTTATTTGTCGTTTTTTCTTTGATGGCTAAGTTACTTTTTTGCTGACTTTTTCGGGTCTTCATGTCGACCAAGCTGTAAGTGAAGATATTATATGAGACATGCAATAATACAATAAAAGATGCTTGACTTTAACGATGAAATAAAAGCATGTGAATAACCTAAACATGTCTGGCCCTGGATGTGATCCTTATTTTCCAGGGTTGCCCTTCGTGGAATTGAGTTTGACACTCCTGCTGTACAGTATTGGAAGAAAAAACAGAAGGTAAGCAGTTGGGAGTGAAATATGGAGGGGATATGGGGCGTAGACTCTGTAGGTAGCTTTCAGTGTTCAATCATTATGTTGGAATTTATATAGTCTGGATCAACCGTACTTCTGCACCAGATGTCCCTCCCCTCCCTCTCTCTGCTTGTTGCTGTTCTCAAACTCTCTTCGGGAACAACAACCAACTTGGGCTAGCGAGCTACACGCTGAAAATGTCAAGTTTAGAAGAAAATGTGGATGGTGCAACAAGACAGGTCTGCTTGGCTCTTTCGGGGAATGATTGTAAAGATTTACAAAGAAAATGTTTAGGGCATTTCCTCTCTAACTGGGACATTTTGGGACCGATTGCTGTGGACGAAGTACACAGAGATACACTGGTAAGAGCCAATGAGGTTTAACTATGTTTCAGCTAATTTAAAGGGATATTTCACCGCTGGAAAGATGAATATATCTTTAAATTGGGTCACTTATGTAGTAGAAATGTGAAAATTTCTAGAAATTGGTGGTTTCTAGGCCGAGAAAAGCCAGAAAATGTGTTTTTGGCTCATGTGGATGAAAGACACCAAATCCCAGAATGCACTTGCTTCGCTGCCTTAGAGTCCACGCCCAAGCCACGCCTACCGTTTACAGACAGAGTGAGACCGTCAACTCAAGTGTGTTTTATTGTCAATTCAACCATATACACAAAACAACGTTTCACCGTGGCTCAAGTGGTGTTACACATTTAAAATATATAAAAACGACATACAAAACATGCTGAAGTAGCTCCTACTACTGTAGTCCATTGCCTCTGGGCAGAAAATCTTCTGATGACGCAAAAATCGTCTCAAGGGGACATGAGGGAGGGAAGCACGGTCATTCGAAAATACTACAGTGTTTCTACTGATACAAAGCTTAATGCTAAATCAGTGAAATATCCCTTTTAAATAGCTCATGTTACTGTATTGTGTCAACCGTTAACTTCATTTAATATTGTATGGGGCGTTTTATTTAGCAGAGTCACCGTCGCTGTGCCCAGAGCTTAGCTTAGCTTGCCCAAGACGATTGTGGTTGGTTTAAAGAAATGCAAGCAAACCTGAGCATTTTTTTTTCCCTCCTATCCCAGAATTCATCTGTGGTGTAGCCAGAACGTATTCCACAGCACTGTCTGGCAATGCAAGACTAGGATTTATAAAGAGCATTACATCCTAATAGTCTTTTTTTACATTGATATCATCTGGTCCAGCCAAGGCCACTCACTGCTGATATGTTGAACATAATGTAGTTTGATTGTTTCACTTGTAGAATTGATCTTTTGTACAGTGGTTGTTAATGAGACACGCATTACAAGCTTTTCTAATAGTTTGACTTAAGGTGGGGATACACATTGCAATTGTTGAGCGGATGACAAATATGAATTGGGTGTGTCAACAGATTCTGTGTTAGGTATACAAAATGTTATAAACTGTAGTTTTCTATTTTGAAATACATTTTCTATTAATCAATACATTGTCAGTGATGTTGAATATACAGTAGTTGTGTAAAGCCTAGGAAGAACACCTTGTCTTGTGCACAGCTAACCATACAGTCAAATCAAAAACAGTTGTTGCTCACATTGAAATAGTTTTGTTCTTGTTGGTCTGGTATTTTTTTTGTTGTGGTTAAAGCGCCCATATTATGCTCATTTTCAGGTTCATAACTGTATTTTAAGGTTGTACCAGAATAGGTTTACATGGTTTAATTTTCAAAAAACACCATATTTTTGTTGTACTGCACAGCTCTCTCTCACTGCTGCAGATCCTCTTTTCACCTGGTTTCTGTTTTAGCTACAGAGTGAGACCTCTTTTCATCTTCTTCTTTTGTACTATCTTTGATTGCACTCGCACATGCGCAGTAGCTCAGATGTAGAGCATGTCAGCTAGCTAACTCTAGAGACAGTCAAAGAAAGCCTGTTAGAAACTTTGGTCAGTTACAAGGCAGGATTAGCTGGGAGACTTCTAAATGAGGGCGCACATGGAAGTAGTTCTTTAGTAGATTATGGTGAACTTGTGTGTGTTGTAGCAGTGCTTTGCTATTGATAACGACGTAGCATGCTAGCGTTAGCATTAGCGTTAGCATGCTAACAATTAGCATAGCATGCTAACAATTAGCATAGCATGCTAACGCTACGAGCTAAAGGTTGTGGTTAGCCAGCTCATTTCGGCTCGGACTGTGACGTCACAGTCCGAGCCGATTTTGAACAGCTCGCCAGGAGACTGAAGGCAGCACACATTCAGAAACCGTATCTCACTCAAAACACCATGGATGGATTTTTTTCAAAATTTGTATGTGTGTGGAAGCACCAGAGACACAAAAGAACACCCCAAATCCCAGAAAAAGTGTTTTTTTCCTAATATGGGCACTTTAAAGCTCAATCTCTAATTTTAGACATTTAGAAATGATTGGCTGAAATCACTGAGTTGCAATTGTAGTTCTGATACTGTCTGAAATTGTTATGTGAAAACACTGAATCGCTGTTGAAGTGATTGTTTTTAGTGGTTCTGGAGAGATGTGACAGGTGAAATGGCCTGTTATTTTCATACAGTTTGCCATTATTGCCAAGTGCTAGTGAGTGAGTGAGTGCTGTGCGAGTTGCTTTTGAAATGGACCTAATTGTATGGGAGAAAAGGGGAAACCTTTTGAAAGTTAAAATAGATTGGTATATTCATACAGTTAGTCTTTGTTGCCACCTAGTTCATAATATGCAAATAAAACCACTATGTAAAACAGTAACAGCCTGTATAACAATCTTTTTACAGCATGTCTGAATAGGGCTTATGTTTTTGCTTATTTAAAGTTCAAATGAGCTGCATTCATTCTGCTGACAATTTGTTCTCCTGCTCTGTTTTCAGGATGTTGGCTGAAGGGTAATATCCAAGGAGTCACATTCCCTCAACCCAAAGTGACCCCCCTCCCTTTTTTTACTACACTGCACTTTTGCAACTTCCCCTTGCTTGACTTTATGTGACCTGTCTTAGGTCCTTTCTGTATGGGATTTCATGGAATGCATGCATTCCACAGTAGGATTATGTGAATTAATTTTAAATTGGACAATCCTCCTCCTGATACCCTCCTGACTAAAAGATAGGATGAGTCAAATTTGAAGAAATTACAATGTGATCGGAGATCGACTTCCTGCCCATCTGAGATTGCCACCTCAGATTCTCCCTCTGGTTCCAACACTTGTTCCCTACCTGCAGCCTTTTCCACGACCCCATCCCTTTTCTAGTGTCATTGGGCCATGGTTCGCAAGAAAGGTTCTCTTATACTATGCGGTGCTTTCCTGTTTGTCGCCTGGAATGCTTTGCTTCTACTTTATCTTTGGGGTCGTCCTCCCATCGGCCGCCTCGGAGAAGGTGGTGGAGCAGAACCAGGAGGACAGGAGGAGTGGGGCGTGGGCAAAGGGAAAGGAGGCCGGGTCAACCTGGCTGGGGAGGTGATCCGACTGGCAGAGGAGGTTGAAGTTCAGCTTGAGACCCAGAAAAAGCTACTGAAGCAGATTGAAAGTCACAGGGCAGTGTGGGCTCGGCAGAAAGAAGTCGGGAAAAGAGAAACTGAGGATAAAAAAGATGTCAAACAAGTGGTTGTCCACCAGCCACAGAAGCCTTCGCCTCCTCCAAAAGACAGTGTGGATGATCGGGACCAAAATCAAATAAAGCCTACACAGAAGCCTGTTCATACAGTAACTTCAGACTCCAAGTTAGAACAGCTTCAGGGCACTGAAAAAAAGGAAGAGATTGGTGTGAACAATGAACTGGCGACTTCGGTTGCCAGCCCAGATGTCATCATACCCATCCTAGTTATTGCTTGCGACCGAGTGACGGTAAAACGGAGCCTCGACAGACTGATACAATACCGCCCTTCTCCAGAACAATATCCGATCATTGTCAGCCAAGACTGCGGCCACGCCGAGACAGCTCGTGTGATCAGTTCTTATGGCGATCAAGTGAGGCATATAAGACAACCGGACCTGTCGGACATCAGAGTTCGGCCAGAGCACAGGAAGTTCCAGGGCTACTACAAAATTGCTCGACATTACCACTGGGCACTCAACCAAGTGTTCTACAAGTTCTTCCAGTCTACTGTGGTCATAGTGGAGGATGACCTGGAGGTGAGTGCTCTCATAACATAACCATGCATTACAGTAGGCATTGTCATTGTGGTATTTTGCTTTTATTGGGTCTTTTGAGGGTAAAGACACAGGAGAGGTCTGTATAGTGTGTCCAGTGGTTAATACAGGCATCGGCTATAGCTGTGAACGTAGCAGTGCAGTCTTTGTACAGTTTATCTGTCGTTGAATAAATGCTACTACTCCTCAGACCCAAGCCAAGTTTTGTTTCGCTGCTAGCTGCTGGATAAAGTGAAGGGGTTAGCTACAGAGCTAGTGACAACTTCAGCACCAGCTCACTAACTTAAGGTGGGCTGGCTTTAAGGTGGACCAGCTATTCTCACTTTAGTGACCAGCTTAGTGATCTCTCCCTCGCTGACCAAGGTAAAACCCTGATTAGTCATAAATGTTAATATGTTAATATCAGCCAATTGGCGGTATCTAACAGCGTCTCCCAGCAGATTCAGAACTAAAGCTTTGGTGGGTTTATGTTGTAAGATATGCAGTTGTAAGATATGCAGTCATAGGAGCCGCACTATAATATTCCTTCTCGCCGACATTTCAGCAACACAGTAAATTCCAGAATGGGTTTTTCTTGCAGAGGAACATGAAAATAGAATATCAGTGTACAGTGTGGCTTTTGGTTATGTTGCACTTAATGAGTTTTATTTATTTTTTTAGTGTCACAGTGGCACTTTTTCTTTTGATAAAAATCCAGCCATATTTCTTTAATTTCAAATTGCATGTTGCATGTAGTGATGAGAGTTTGTAGTGAAGTAGGTCTATTTCAGCAAACCAATGGCGGCTGACATTATTTATTTTATTTGCTAACATAGATTTTACTTGCATTTGGCTAGTGGGGGGTACTAATTTTGGACCCTGGTGGTAAGACAGCTGTAGTTTCCACATCATAAATATATAAATATTAGCTTGCTAAACCTACATTTAGATACATTTTTGTTGGTGCACAGCTTGTATCATTTCCCAAAATTAGGAGGGTATTGATTTCAGAAGTAAATGGGGCAAGGACCGCAATGAATGGGCACTTCTGGCTGCAGGAGAGTATCACTCACCTTATCACATCCCGGGCATCAGGCCTTTAATGTTGGAGTCTTGGGCAGAGAGCTGGTGACAATGTTGAAGATATTGTTGCAAGCTGACACCCACATCCACACCTCCCATTCATCTTAGCTTAAAGAGATTGTTAGATGGTACGTTGAGTGTCTCCCTCGTGGTGATATTATTATCTGGAAGAGCCGATAAAGCATTTGAAACCACTGCCCTGAATTATAACAGTATTTTTTTCTGAGGCTCCAGTGTCCTCTCAGACCTCTTTCCCACGGAATGACCGCGTAACTGTCAATTCTACTTAATTCTCCACCTCATTTTAGTGTTTACTTACAAACTACTTTCGTCTGCTCACCCTGCTTTTCCCTTCAGTTTTCTTTTCCCCACACACCTACACCGCTGGTCTCTGCTTTGTAGAGCGGATGTCACTGCTCTCACGCTGGTGTAGCCAGTAGAGATGGGACGTTTGACTCTATTTACTGACTCAAGGCATTCACCCCAAGCTTGGTGAAGCCTCCACCGGGCCCCAGCACCCATAGAGCATGCGCACCGATCCGGCTATCTTCCAGTTTAGCCCTTCTCTAACTTGAATGGGATATAAATTATTTAATCATGCAGCTCTTTTAAGACTTTTCAAATGTTATCGGACACAATGGATTAAATTCTGATCATTTTGAAGAGGTTGTGACGATCCGTTTTCCAGCTGCTCCTTTCGCCATGCTTGTGTGCAGTTAGAAAAATGCTTTGTGGGCCCCTGTCGGACCAGGAAGTTGTCAATTACACGGTTTGACCACTATGTCAAATTGACTTCAGAACCCACTGTTCCTGGGGGTGTGCTCAGAAGCACTCCGCCTGTTTCAGAGCTGTTTCAACCCAACTCGAGTTGACAGCTGAGTTTATTTTTAAACTCTCTAACTACTCACTGACACACACTAGGGATGCAGGGATTGCAAATATCTTATCCGATACCGTAGAATTTTCTATTTGGCCGAGGGCAATGCCGATGTTTGTTTTCTTTTGCACCAGGTAAACAAATAAATCTCATTATAAAAAAATATTGAACCATCTTCATCACAATAACTGAATGAGCAGAAATTCTATCAAACCAATTTATAAACAAAATGTAAAGTTTGAGCACCATGAAGTCCCATTATCTGCATGCTACCAGTCGGTAAGCTAACATTACCCTGTGTCTTTAGCAGTATGCTACCAGCTGGTAAGCTAACATTACCCGGTGTCTTTAGCTGCATGCATCAAGCCGGTAAGCTAACATTACCCTGTGTCTTTAGCTGCATGCTGCCAGCCGTTAAACTAACGTTACCCTGTATCTTTAGCTTTGTGCTGCCAGCCGGTAAACTAAGCTGTCTGCGGATAATTTATTCACCCTTTCGAATGCTGTGGTTGACATGGGCTGAGTCTGTCGGTCTGTGCTCTCTTAGTTAGATGGGTTTGAATTTTTAAATTGACTTGTTATTTATTTATTTGCACAAATTGTTCATGTTTGGTCTGAAAAGCCTTTAAAAGTTAGTAGAAACATCTGTATCCACACACTGACAGTATAATATTTAATTCTGTTTGTTCCATTCCATTGTTCGTTGCAGCAGTTTGATGTTTTACATTGAGTGAAAGATTAAAACAAGACCCCTTGCTTTTATGACTGCACCATTCCATCAGATGAAATGAGTGCTAATTGCACATGCATTCATTTCTGCACAGAATCCAGGTATATTTGGTAACTTTGGGATCTTCAGCATAATTAAAACAATGTAAAAGTCTGAGGGTTAAACAGTGCCTGGAGACCCAGCATTAGTTTGTAATTATGCTATGTAATTATGCCACTGGTGGGTCTGGCAGGATTGAAGAGGTTAGATAGCCTTTCTATAGTAAAAGTGTAATTACATGTGGCTTCCATTAAAATGTGGGTTAATGATGGCTGGAGCTGGTCCCACATTTGGCTCACGTATTCATCACTGAAGGAGGTCTGTTCAAAATGTATCGTAGACTTTATGATACATTTGCCCCCTAGTAGTACCCCTTTTAGTGTGTTGTCACAAAGTCCAGGCTGGTTTCCAGACAGAGCCTTTGCACAGCATATATGATTTGGTGTGATCACAGCAGAAACAATAACTGACAGCTGTTGAGATTAGCACGTTTATATTGGATACATATATGATTGGATTATATGTGCTGGCACTGAACAGAGAGGTTGACATTGGATTGGTAAAACTCCTTCCAGCTTCTAGAAGTGGATAAAAAACATCGGGTGAACATTTGGCTGGTAAGAAGTGCCTCGGCAGCAGGAAAAAAGTTACAGGAAATTCAAAGTAACTTTGACCTCAACCCACAGTTCGACGGAGAAACTGCACTGTAAATCAGCAATTATTTTGCCAATGAGCAGGGAAAATCTGGGTTTACTTAGACAACTCAGGCACATACTCTCTCTGTTTGTTTTGGCTGATCTCTCTTTAAATTGACAGAGTTAAAGTTTATTTAACCTCTTCAGCCCTGCTGGGCCCACCAGTGGACCCATCCTATAGACTTATGTGCAGCCCATTGTTCAAATGCACAAAATGTAATTTTTGTAGTGTTTCATTAGTGTTTGCCTTTTTGATAGCTGACAGTAGAGAGATGACAGGAAATAGTGGAGAGAGAGATGGATATGACGTTGCAACAATGTTCCCTGGATGGAACCAGGAATGTAGCAATAACACGGTCAATGTCTAAAAGCCCTATTCCCCTGGGATGCCCCATAGAAAAGTATGGTAACACTTTATTTGAAGGGGTGTGCATAAGACTAACATGACACAGTCATTATTATGACACGACACCGGTCATGAACACGAAGGAGTCATTTTGAGTGTTTTTGACTGTTGTCATTAAGGGTCATTCGGTAAATTATGACGCTTTTATGCAAAGTTAGCATTGTCCGAGATGTCTTTGTCCTGACGACTTGACATTAAAAAAAACAACAATCTCTCTGTTATGACAACTTGTCTTAAAAGTTATAAGACCAGTTTGATGAAAGTGAATGCAGTACTGAGGTGATTTATTGAGTTTTGGACTGCTGTTAGCTCGGTTAGCTGTAACGTTACAGCTGTCCAATTAACTAAATTACTCAGCCCTAGGCTGCAAAGAGCTAAACCCGGAAAGATAATAACACGTGTACCGAGTCAACCGTTCTCTGGGATATGTTTTCATGCTAATTGAATGTGACAAGTTTTATCGCAAAACGCTAATTAGCTTATAACGCTAGTCGTTGGGACAAGGGTAAAGTAAAAAGAAATCGCTATTTCTATACCACTAACAAGGCTCAAAATAGCACCACACTTCCACGGTAGCATAATGAGGGTCCCTACATGTAAACCCAAGCATTGAGAACTTTGTAAGTGGACAGACAGTTTATTAAAAAGATTAGTTTATAAAGACCGTACTGTTCACGTATACAGGCGAGCGCCATCTTGGGAAAACAGTCATGACCAGACGAACGCTGTGCTTGAGCTATGTTATTGGTTACTAGTGCCACGGCGTTCGTCGGCATTAGCCATTAACGGAGCTTTTGGTGTCTGTGACCGCTGCTAGATGAATGGGACCACACACAGCAGAGACCAGTTTTTCGACTGAGTATAGACTATCGATAGGGTTTTCTTTCCGTTTCTGGCTCTTAGTAGCCCTGGGCAGAGTCAGCTAATTTAACAGCTGTACAGCTAACTCAATTCACTAGCTAACGGCAGCTAACTACAGTTAGTGATTACTTTAGTATGCTGCCGTAAACTAGTTTTAGCAACAATAAATGTTAGCCTAAAGCTAACTTTATCTGTTAAAAAAATCATTAAATCACCTAGGTACTGCATTCACTGTCTTCAAACTAGTCTCATAACTTTTAAGATATCTTAATAACAAATCCAAATGGTTCCACTTTACTTGAGGTCAAGGATATTACAAGAATACTTTACTTCAGCCCTCCCTTTCCAAGCGTGAGAGTAGAGTGGTAAAAGCAGCAGTGTGACTCCTCAAAACTAGTTTCTAGTCGATGCCATTTGTCACTTTTCTGGTGTCTATGAATTCTTAGCAGCTCCACTAAAGAGGCATTTCCCCTAACTTCTCACATGGTTTCATTTTAATAACCGTTTGAAGCCCTGAGAAGGTACAATTATATTTCACAAAACAAAAAATGCATACAAATGTATGTAGCAAAACTTAGTTTTACCTTCTCTCATGCTCCATTAATCATGTCACGACCCGTCAGGTTTATCTTCGACCTTTTGGAGGGGCCTGGCCCCTAGGTTGGAAACCACTGGAGTAAACTAAAGTAGCTCCACCTTGAGCAGCTCCACAGTTGGTGTTAACAATACATCAGTGTTAATCTATTAATGTTATACATATAATAATATATTAGTCACAGGAACATCTTTCTGCACAGTGAATCATTTTACTTATGATACTTGTACTACATTTAGCTGATAACTCTGCTGTACTTCAACTTAAAGGTGTAGTGTGTAGGATTTAGGGCGATCTATTGGCAGTAGTTTAGTTTCTCATAGGATCCCCATTAGCTGTGCTCTTAAGCACAGCTACTCTTCCTGGGGCAGTAATATAATATTAATAACTATGTTTTCATCAGTATATATTCACCTGAAAATAAGAGTCATGTTTTGGTTACCTTTAGAATGTGCCGTTTAAGTCTTCATACATGGTTTCTCTTCCACGGAGTCCGCCATGTTGCACCACCATGTTTCTACAGTAGCCCAGAACGGACAAACCAAAAACTGGCTCTTCGGAGCAGTTTTGCATCGGCCACCGTAGTTCTCCTCCACCCTTGGCACACCGAAGACAGTTCAGTTGATTGCAATCTGCAACCTCGCCGCTAGATGCCACTAAATCCTACACACTATGGCTGGCCCACACTAAAAGATTTTCAAATCTTAACAGATGTTGAAAATGGGAGAGCCTGGATCGTGAAGTGTTTTTACTAGGGCTGTCAAAATTAACGCGTTAATTTTTGCGTTAATTTTTTAATATTTAACTCATTAAAAAAAATTAACGAAATTAACGCAGCTGTGTTTGTTTACTTCATGTGGCGTTTGAGAAACGTAATACGCCTCCATAACAGTAGGCGGCGCTACTCTGTATTGTTGCCCAAGTAATGAAAACCGGCAGCTGATTGGACGAACGCGTCACATGGGTTTGTTTTCTCCGGAAATCCAAAGCCAGACTGTCATGGCGGCCGTTCAGAATACGATCTCATATTGTACTAAAATAGTTCACTGAAACATGTTTCTGAAAACATTTTATGCGAGAAATAGGCCGTGCAGTTGCTGAATCTGTCTTCATTTCAGCTCAACAAAGGTCAGTTTAGAAGATTTTTGTCAAATTTTGAGAGACTCTAGTCACCTCATCCTGCTCGCCATTTCCGGGTGAGTCCCGACTGCCCTGCCTCCGACTGAACTCTCGGCTCGTTGGAGATGAACTGCTCCTCGCCTGTAAAGTAGACGAGCAGGCGACAGCAACGGGGGGGTGACAAAAATCTGCTCTCAAGTCAGACAGTTTGTAGCCGTTTCCAGCAGCCTTCAGCAGGACTAAATAAGCCAAATTGTTGCTGCTGTTGTTCTGAAAGATATTAAACATTCTGAACTTAGCAGAACCTTTCCTTGTTTGTTTTTTTCTTCATATTTGCAAAGTTAAGTGATTTAGCATTTAAATATCCATTATTATAAGCTTCAGTCTCAATTTTAAAAAAGCGATTAATCGTGATTAATTACAGCAAATTGTGCAATTAATTAGTTAATTTTTTTAATCGATTGACAGCCCTAGTTTTTACATTATTTTATAGACTCAATCATGTTTGTTTACAATAACTTTGGGTAGAAAACACATACAGTTTAAGGGTGCTGAACAAACCGGGACGAGGAACAACTGGATATACTCTCATCTCCTTCATCGAAAATGCATGTTTATTGCTTTCATATGTCAACACTTTGACTAAATTTAGCTTGGAGAGCTAATTTACCGGTTGGGCCACAGACTAAAGAACAGTCAGCAGTCAGTCCGACCGGCGGTGACATGTTGCTGTTCCTAACGCTAGATTTTGTTTATTAAAGACACTAGCAAAGCTATTTTTAAACGGTTGAAAAACAGAAATAAACAGGTTTGCCTATTTCACTTATCTCTGCAGTTTAAATCAGCGGCCATTTGTCTACCAGGAAGTGATTATTGTGTTAGCATGATGTCACATCAGGGATTCGGTCTATTGGCACTTTTACTTAAGTAAAGGATCAGATTTTGGGCTAATTAGTGATTTGGGGCTATAACAATAAAAACTGACTTGACTCGTATTTTTATCAGAATAGATTATCCTGGAACCCATAGATAAACGAGTACTGATGCTAGTAAGAATAACAGGATTCAGGTTAGCAAGATCTTTTCAGACAGCAAAAGTGACAGAAAAGAGTAGAAACCGCAGTCGAGATTTTGTCCTGGGTCCTGAATAGAAACTGCCGCTGTTGTTTACTTCTCCAAATGTAATTTTTCTATGCTTTGAGCACAACAAATCCATCAATTTGTAAAGGGTAATTCCAGTTCAACACAACTTGGGTTTTGTTTCTGAAGTTTTATCCATCATTTCTATCAGTAGCCTAATAATAGCATTGTATTCACCAAGTCAATAGCTAGGAACATGCTACTCTCTCATTGCCAGACCCTCCTCCACAGCGCTGCGGAGGGGCATTTGAGACCAGATTCTACCCATGCAATGAGCCCCTGAGTAACTGATACATATTTGAAAAAGTAACTATTATATAAAATAAAAAAATGTAAGAACAGAACTTGGTGTTGTGCTACCTTGTAGGGCTATATTTAAAAAATATATATTTATATATATATTTATTATTATTATTATTATTATTATTATATTTTATTATATTTTATTTTGAATGTTTCTTTTGATCAGTTTGGACTGTATCTCTGTGCATCTCTATCCCCTCAGGTGGCTCCAGACTTCTTTGAGTATTTCCGAGCCCTGTACCCCATCCTGCGCGCTGACCCCACCCTGTGGTGTGCTTCAGCCTGGAATGATAACGGCAGAGAGGCCTTGGTGGATCCCTCCAAAGCCGAGCTCCTCTACAGAACGGACTTCTTCCCCGGTCTAGGCTGGATGCTGCTGAAGGAGTTATGGGATGAACTGGAGCCCAAATGGCCCTCGGCATTCTGGGACGACTGGATGCGTCAACCGGAGCAGCGTAAGGAGCGCTCCTGCATCCGGCCCGAGATCTCCCGGACTATCACCTTTGGCCGCAAAGGCGTCAGTTTAGGTCAATTCTTTGACCAGTACCTTCGCTACATTAAGCTAAACACTGACTTTGTGCCTTTTACCAAACAGGATTTGTCTTATTTGCTAAAAGAGAATTATGATGAAAAGTTTATAAAAGAGATGTACAGCGCCCCACTGGTGAAGATTGAGGACCTGCAACAAGGGGGCAGCTTAAAAGGCCCTGGACCGTACCGGGTGCAGTACTCAAGCCGGGACAGTTTTAAAGTCTTTGCTCGAAATCTGGGGGTGATGGACGACTTGAAATCTGGAGTTCCTCGTACAGGTTACAGGGGCGTAGTGGGATTCCTGTTCCGGGGTCGGAGGGTGGTCCTGGCTCCACCAGAGGGCTGGACGCAGTATGACGTCAGCTGGAGCTGAGGCACTGGTCCACACTGTACTATGGGATTGGTGTTGGAGAGGGGACACAGCCTTACTAAGAGGGACACCCTCTCAGACCAAAGAATATCAGCAGACTCAGTGGTTCATGAAGGAATGAAACCAGCACAGATGGAGCTGCACATCCATGGAGCATGGAGTGTTGAGCCAGGTCGCTTTGTTAGGGAAGCTTTTAAAAGAGGGTGTTCATTCAGGATCAGCAAGTTCAAAGGCCACACAGAATTTACAGAGAGTGTAAAATTGTTAGGAAAAGAAAGTTCCACCCTTAAACACAGTTTCAACATAGCTATTGGCAATGTGCCTTGCTTTCTGGGCCCATTTAGTTTGGTGTATTTTTTTATTCCTTTTGAAAAAGTGGCCAAATGTAGACTTAAGAAGTTTGCAACAGCGGTAAATGGAGTTTGGTAGCATAAAATCATTTGAATTGTGACCAGAAAGGGATTGTTCCAGTGTCTGAGATAATACACTGGAGGCCAGACACAAGCAGAGTGATCATCTCTACAACTTGGGAGAAAAACAATGTTCTGTATAAAATCTTCGGTAATTTTTTTTACATGTTGCAAAGTTTGGGAAATTGATCCAACTCGTCAGCTCATGTTACCGTTTAAGTCTATACACTAATCAGAAGCAGGAAAATGCTTGGCTTATACAATGTTTTTGGTGGTAAACCGAGTCCTAGCCTTGGTGGTTAACATTAAAGATGGAAGAGACATCAACTTCCCAAAAGACAGTGAACTGATCCAGGGCCAGCTAACTCTGTGTCACTGTCCTGCTGTGCTATCTCCCGGAGCTCTGAGCAACTCATCAGATCTGTTCTGGGAATGTTGAAGGATCATAAGACACCTATAAGGTGGTGACAAACAAAATAATCATTTTAATTTACATAGTATGTTTCCAAAAACAAGTTTACAATAAATGGAAATTAAACACAAATTAGAATATGGTCAGTGCAGCCATGAAATAGAAACATAGATAAAAGACAATGAGTACAAATCTTTTGTTTTATGCTTTTATTCATTTTTCTTATTTTATGAATTGAGTTTTTAAAAGAGGACACTGAGGTAGCTTGTCTAGGCCTCCACCCTCTGTCTCCAGCCTCGTCCATGCTCTGTTTGGACTGTAGTAGAGGAGACCTTTCTTGGCTGACGTAAATTGTGTGTTTTGTTGCTTTACACCCGCCTGCCCACGTTTTTTTTCCCCTAGCTTACAGATCACTTGGAATAGTACAACGCATTTCATGAGCTGCTCATCAGAATCCTCTTTATTGGCCAAGTATGTGTACACATACATGAACATTTGAATTGCTTTGAGTTGCTTTCAATGTACTAGACCTAGACATAAAGTTAGAAACAAAGCTGAACAAAGAGAGGCACAAATAAACAGAACTGTTATACAAGTAGGTGCAAACTCATTGGCTAAGTTCATTGACTTGTCCGTGTTCCGGGAGATAACAGCAGAACCATGACATGTGATCAAACAGTCCTGAATCCCAGCTACAGCTTCACTAGATCAGAACTCACAGCGGACTACGTTTGTGTGGGGAACTTAGGGTATAATAGCCAGAAAGTAAAACCACTAAAACCCCCTGACACCCCTTACAATGGAGTTGTTCCTGAACGATAAGCACTGCTGTCCTTAGATCAGTTCATGAACTTAGCCTTGAAAGTGGTGTGATGACCATGCACAACACTAAATCAAAGCAGAGCGATGATCTTGCAGTGTTAGGGGGGAGACACTACGGGCTAAACTTCACTTTTCAGTTTTTGGGCTATTTTGCTAACATGTCTTCTGTCAGACTAGTGGGGGAAAACCTCAAATACGCATTCATGTGTTGATTTGATCACACTTAGTCTATTTGGGTCTGTAGATTTCTCCTAAATTCAACAAAAGTCCGCATTAGACAATGACTCATTTGCATATTTAAACATTTCAGAATACTTGTAATACAAAAATAATTACTGTTTTAATGAAAGTAATCAACTGGGGCAGTTTTCATGCTGATATAAAATATTTCACCCTAACCACCTGTACGGTCTTCAGAATTTGGGAATTTGACAATCCATATCTTTTAAAAGCCGTTTTACTCTGATCCAGAACTCTCCACTTCAGTAGCACTTCCATACAAGCTTTTCACATGTATTCCTGTCTGTATTCTGAAGGTTTTAACAGAGGGGTTTGTTCACATAATTATAGCTTGATTTATGTAACATTTTATTCCTAAAAATTTAGATTTCTTTTTTCATGGCTGTTGACAGTATGTGATTTGTGTGATAAAAAGATATCCAAAATCTGTAAAAACCTTTGACTCTAATAGGTTAACAAAATGAAACTAACATTTTGAACCTGGCTTTATGTTTATGGAAATGTGTGCAAATTAGCTCATATTCAACTAGATGTCTTATTTGCATATTTCAACATAACATTTCAGAAAACGTAATGTAAAAAATGATTTCACGCTGGTATCCGATGCTTCAAATATTTATTTTTAGTGTCTCCAGTCTCCACTTCAACCTCTATATGCTTCCAATGTAGTCGGTCAGAGCACAGTTAAAGCTATGGTGCGTAGTTTCTGTCGCCCCTATGAGGAATTCTAAGTAATGACAACAACACTGTCTGCGCATCCATGTGATACAAGCCTTCCGTGATTGTGCACCACCCTTACCCCTCCTCCATGCAGTTACTAGTAGCCAAGGAGGACACGGAGGAATAAAATAACACGATGGACTCTTCAGAAGAGGTAATTATCTTCACTCGATTTTCTGCGCTGGAAAGTCGCCGGACGACACAATCTTCTGAGAATAGCCATACTGAGAAATACAGAGAGAGTTGTGGGAAGCTGGTAGTCTTAATTAGCTTTGTAGCAACTCATTTGGCAATGGCTTAAATGTCAAAAAGTTACGCACTAAAGCTTTAAAGGCCCAGTGTTGCTACGTGTTCTGACTCCTGAAGGACGCAACGCCCTAAAACTGACAGCACTGGTAGAAGCGTACCGAGGCCTTTTGTGGTCCATCTCCTGCTCAAGCTGCTCTAGGAAGTCCTATTTGTTTTAGTTTTTGGTAAAGTAATGCATTGAATGTTTGTGTGTAGCCCACTTTAAACCCCATCAATGTGATGGGTTCAGACGGGGACTACATCACTTTCTCCAGCTGAGTTATCTTGGTTTCTAAATTTGTAGAAGGAATTTGTTAATATGAAGGATGAAATAATAATGGTAAGGCTTTTTTTAAGTTATTTAACTGTCTTGAACTTGAAGTTTTAACAATGTTTGCCAAGCTGCAAAGGAGTTGTCTAGTCATTGATTCTATCGTTTCCCTGATGATCACTCTGAATGGTTTGGTCAGCTTAGGTTTGTTGAAAAACCACTGATTGTTTGTCTGCCAGTTTTTTTCTTTTCTTAGTTTCTGCAACATGAAGTGGCTCGAGAAACGATTAATCATTGTACTGTAATTAGCGTTGGGAGATGATCCACAAGATTGACTGACTGATTCATGTCTTTTATGGTGATGTGTAAAACCACTGCCTGATGTGTTTATAACTTTAATACAGTATAAATAAAATCAACTATTTTGATATGTGACCACATGCTGAAGGACTCTTTGCTTGACTGACAACCTGCTGTTCAGAGAACAATCCAGTGGCACGACTTCTACCACCGACTCCACATTTACTGTAGTGGTTTACCCTGATGTAGTCTATATATCGACAACCGTTTATTTCGGGGTTTTTGTTCCGGTCCTGCCAGATGTCCGTCCCCTTTCTCTTTCTTTGTGTTGGCGTTCTAAACTCCGCTGGATTTATGAGGACTATGGTTAACTGCTCCTCAGATCTCTGCAGGATAAATCCAGACCGCTAGCTAGACTATCTGACCAATCAGAGTTTTCTGTGCCATGACTAACACAACTTTTGAACGTACACATGTTCCACCAAAACAAGTTCCTTCCGGAGACTATTTAGCAGAGCCACCGTCGCTGCGTCTGAATACCATTGTGATTGGTTTCAAGAAATGCCAATAAACCAGAGCTTCCTTTGCAGTGCTGCAGAGTAAGGTCCCTTCCACAGATGCATTCTGCGATAGGAAAAAAAAAAGGACGCAGCGACGGTGGCTCTGCAGAATAGTTTCAGGAAGGAACTTGTTTTGGGGGAACATTGGCACCCCGCAAAAGAAAAGGCCACATACAATGTTAAATGAAGTTAACTGTTGACACAATACAGTAACGTAAGCTATTTAAATTAGCTGATCCATGGTTAAACCTCATTGGCTCTTACCAGTGTATCACCGTGTGTACTTGGTCCACAGCAATCCCACCAATCGGTCCCAAAATGTCCCAGTTAGAGAGGAAAGGCCCTGAAAATATTCTTTGTAAGTCTTTACAATCATTCCCTGAAAGAATCAAGCAGGCCTGCCTTGTTGCACCATCCAGGTTTTCTTAAAAACTTGACATTTTCAGCGTGTAGCTTGCTAGTTTGAAGTTAGTCGTTTCCTGAAGCAAACCAAATTAGACATCGGCAACACACACAGAGAGAGGAAGGGGAGGGACTCGTGCACCAGATGTCCAGGCAATTATCCTGGAGATGTACTTTTGCTGATCCAGACTATACTTACAGTAACCCATGTATGCAGTAGAGTAAATGATAACTCTAGTATTAGGAGAACAAGCAACTGTACCTTCTAGTGTCAGAATCAGAACATGATTTATTGCCAAGTGAGTAACACTTAAGAGGAATTTGTCTTGCTGGTTGGTGCATTCATAAACCTAAACAAACCTATTGAACATAAATTTGAAAAAAACAAATACAGAAACAAATATACAGTAATGCAATTTACAAAATAGATGTTTAACATAAGAAAAAAGAGGCTATATAGTGCAGAATGTGCAAAAAAAATTTAGTATGTGCAATGGGCAGGTGTAGAGTCCAGGATGAAGGTTAATGCAACATGTAGTGACTAAAGGGGGCCGGGGGTTAAGAGTCAGTGTCCATGAGGTCAGTCACATATTGTCCTCTAGCTTTCCTGTTAAACTATTAACTTGGTTAGTGATTTACCAGTGGATTTTCCCTCCTTGTCTGTCAGGGCAACCAGATCTTTATTTAAACAACATTCAAAGAGCATAGTCAGAACATCAAAACAAAACACAAATATACATTATGCTGAGGGGGGGGTTGCATTTACATAACAAATAAATCAGTTCATGAAGATGTTACAGTAGGTAACGTTACATAGATTGATTTATTTCTTCACAGATATGATTTTGACCCCTTTATATTACCCTTTATATAATGTCGGATTATCATTTGCAGGTTTTACTTTATTGGAGAATGCTTCATAAACATAACTTTAGTCCACATAAAGCTACAATTTGGAACGACAGGTACATTATACACAAAAGGAAATCTCTATTATAAAGATTGGATGGAAAAAGGAGTTTAGGCCATGGTTCATTTAATGGATGATGGAGGGATCGCTCTCATAAACAATACAATATGTTGTGAAGGCCATTCCGGTGGTTATGATAACCTGATCAGTGAAATATTAAGATATCCAGTGAGGAAAAAAATGATTTAAAATCCTTTATAAACCAAACAAAGGAAGGCTTAGAACATCTCCACTTACTGCAATGAACATGATATATACCCATAAGAATAATTATATTGACTAAATCAGATAGGCCTACTGATGAATCTATATTATCCATATAAAAGGGGATGTGTGGTAAATTGAGAGTAGGGATATGTGTTCCAGAGTCTCATCAGCCATCTTGCAAAATACACAAGGGTCTACTTCAAATTTGAATCTTTTTCTGAGAAAGTCAGTGATCGGATAGATCTTATAAATTATTTTAAAGTGAGTCTCAGAGCGCACAAAACATGGTGTTCAACGCACCCCCGTTTCAGTTTAAAAGAACGCTATTGCTACGTTTTGTTGGTGCTGAACGTGGCCCATGTGAGTGTCAGATGGTAAAGTTTGGTATTTTTCTTCAAAACAAAGAAATAAAATTTTTGTGCAATAACATTTATATTATTAATACATTTTATATTCACCAATTTTTTTAGCTTTTAAAAATGAATTAAAAATGTTTTTTCAGTCTTTAAAAAAGGAGGAAAAAATAAGTGCCTTGAGACTTGTTGAATTACTTGAAGTATAAATGAATTAAAGCCCCCCTTTATTAAATTTGAGTTAATTTATAATGTTATTTTGAGTTATTGATCTATTTGATATTATTATTGTTTTTATTGCTTCATGTGGTTTTCTTATTGTTTTATTTATTTATTTTGTTATTTCCTCCATTTTATTTGTATGCTGCTTAGAATTATTTGTAAAATTGTTAAGAGGTATAAAAATGCCTGTTTTGTATTTGACAGCATTGAATAAAAAAATATATTATGGTAGAGCAACTCAATTTCTCCCCTCATAAATGTTATATCTGGAACAACATGAACATCATATATAGGAACAAGACGCTCTTTATAGAAAACTTGTTTAAACATGATATTCTACTGGTATCCCAATTATTAAATAAATCAAATAAAATTTTAGCTTATGACGACTTCACCCATAAATTTAATTTTCATCCTCCAAGAAAAGAATTTGATATTGTAACAAGAGCCATACCCCATGGGATCATCACCCTACTTAGAGATGAGACAGATTTGGATCAATTTAATATATCTCTCTCCAGCAGTATTTCAATAAATGGTCTTATTTTTTTTTACAACAAAGTAATAAAAAAAACTTTTATGTGCAAATGTGCATCCATCCCTGCCTCCAGATACAAATGGTCCCCCTTATATGAAAATATTAACTGGAATAGAGCATGGAGCAACCCACATACATTTTAATTACAAACAAAGTAAAAGAAATATAATTTAAAATTCTTCACCATTTTTACCCCTGTATCAAGATTATCTCTAAAATTATCCATACCGTAGATGAAAAATGTAGCTTTTGCTTTATGGAAACAGAAACGATAGACCATTTATTCTATAGCTGTTCACATAGCTCTTCTCTGTGGAATAATATACAATGTTTCATTAATGGACAATTTGCCTCAAACATACATTTATCTAATTTTTATATCTTCTTTTACTTTTCTGACTCAAACTCCTCTCTACAATATATAGTCAACTTAATAATTTTGCTTGGAAAATTCTTTATTCATAAATCGAAATTTATGAAAAATAAACCTCTTCAATTGTTTTTAAACTTGATTTAAAAAATTATATAGATTATATTTCTGGATTAGAGGGTAAATCAGCATCAAAATGTATGCAATGCTTATCTGATTTAACTTTATAATTAATTTAACTGATACTGACACTGACACTGGCTTTTTACTTTTGTTGTTTATATTTTTTTTACTGACTACTTGTTATATGATATTTATTTAAACTGTCTAACTATTGACTGATATGCATTATTTTTTTTCTTATCTGTTTTTTATTCTTCATGAAAACATGTTCTGTAACGAAATGAGTTGTGTATATATCTATCTATTCTGCAATAAAAAAAAGCAACTCTATGACGTCTCAGCGTGCGACGGTGAGGAGTAGAAGGACCCTGCAGTATGGTAACCATGCGCATGCGCATTCTAGACTTACGGTAACATCAGAGACAGAAGTTTTGGTCTTCTCGCCGATAACTTCGTATTATCTGTGTAGCAACGCGTTAGTTACACATTAAACAGGTAACGTCAAGTAAATTAAGTACATTCTGCTGTGAAAAAGTTGAATATAACGTCAGCTAACGGTTGCAGATTGAAGTTAGTTCCAGTTCTTCTCACGTGCTAAAGTGACGTGCTGCCTCTAATGTTGTGCTGGTTTTGTGCTTTAAATTCTTACACGCCATGATAGTGTTCTAATTGTACTTTGAACGTAAGTCCTTAAATCTTCAAGACATAAAAAAAAAAAGCCTGACACAATTCCTGAATGTTAACAGAAGTGTAACCACAACCTCCAAACCCAATTTTGTGTGTGTGTGTGTGTGTGTGTGTGTGTGTGTGTGTGTGTGTGTGTGTGTGTGTGTGTGTGTGTGTGTGTGTGTGTGTGTGTGTGAGACAACCAAATCTACCTACAGGTATAAATAAATGTACCTTGACCTACTGTATGCCAGTCATGCTAATTTGCATGATTAAAGAACAACAGTTAGTGTAAATAGTGTCTTCCCTTAAAGTACAGTATAAAGGGGGCTCCTTTCCTTCCCACAGACATGTCGTGTTTTGGTGGCGACCCTAACTTCTGCCCAGAATGTGGGAATGTTCTTCCTCTCCCAGGAGTAGGCCTACAGGACACAGTCCGCTGCCCCCGCTGCTCCTTCTGCATCCCTGTAGCAGGTACCGACTCTCCGTCATGTCCCGCTGTGTGTCCCCGCTCTGTGTCCCGGTGTCCCGCTCTGTGTCCCCACTCTGTGTCCCCGCTCTGTGTCCCGGTGTCCCCGCTCTGTGTCCCCACTCTGTGTCCCCGCTCTGTGTCCCGGTGTCCCACTCTGTGTCCCCACTCACTTCTAATAGGGTTGCACGATGTTGACAAAATGTCAATGTTATGAATATTGCGATATGAATATTAATTTTTGATATTTTTAAACTTGTAAAATTACAAAAGTTATGGGAAAACGCATCAAAATAGATTCATAACAAATTAAACAAGTTTTCTTGAAACACAAGGTTTATTTAAACTGACAGTTAGTATTGGACTGGTACAACACGAATACATAAATAACAACTATGTCTACAGAACAGGACATGTTGTACAGTATAAAATATATAAATAAAGAGAACAGGACATGTTTTACTGGTAATATTGCACAGTGTGATATTGCGATAACGATATTGGGTTGACTCGATATATCAGTTATTTTTATTTTTAAGTTTTTTATATGTGTATTTCTCCTGAAAGTGACTTTAAATGTGAATTTGTTGGATTTATTTGATACATCTGATTTCATATGTTGCTAAAATTGCACTTTTTTTACTGTAAGATTAAAGGGAGAAGACCTTGGATGTTAAACAAGAGCTTATTCATTATTTTACCTACTACTGTTAAAAAAGCAAATACAGGCTACTGTTTTTGAACTTGGTCTGTTTACTTTAAGTTTGATCGCTATAAATATGCAAATCCTACCAGCAGGATTGAGACAGGGTAGGTGAATTTAAACAATGTCTGAGTTGAAAACGCATCTTGTTGTCACAAGAGCCCTGTTCATGTTGCACAGACATTTTAATTGCATTTTGTGTCTGATAAGAGGCACAAAGGCACTCTAAAACCTGCCCCGACAACTGCCGTTTTAGCTGAGTGGAAGCTCGTAGACGTGGCTGCAGCTACTCCGTGTTGTTGACCGCACCGATTCGGCCTGTTTTTTTTTTCTATCGACTGTACTCACATATTTATAGCGATCAAGATTAACGGAAAAAATTGGCCAGAATTCTCCTTTAACCCTCATGTTGTCCTGGTGACCTGTTTCCAAGTTTTTTTTTTTTTTTTTTAAATATTGGAAAAAGTGACAAACTATGAAAAAAAACTTCAAAAACACCGGAAGTAAGCATGAAAAACTTTGGAAAAAGCGGCTAAAACGTTGAAAAAGTGAAACCTTCAACAAAAAGGACAAAGACATTGGGGGAAAAAAAAAAAAACAATAAAAATGTTGAAAACACAAAATATTTTGTTGTTGAAATAAGCAACAAAACATTGAGATAGGGACAACAAAAGTGTTTCTTTCATGCTCGAGGAGAAATTATAATATCATTTTAAATAAAAAATATTTTCTTTATTAAAACAAGATTTGTTCCTCATAAAATCTTTTTCCAAAAGATAATTTTTGAAACGGAAAGGATGGGGGGGTCGTCCTATTATCGGGGTCGTCTTATATTTGGCTCATTCGGTGTGAATGCAGATCATTTTGGTTTGAGATGTCTTCCTCCACCCTATAACCCTCTAATGGATGGAGGGGAATGTTTAGTTTGTGGTGCTCTAAGATTCCGCTACACTCAGTAATCCACACACCTCACTGTGAACAGCTTCAAGAAAATGGCCCATATGTAAACTGCCGATATGATACCTTATTTCTAATATGTATGACCATGAATTCTATTAATGTAAATTTGTGACTGAATGTATGTATGGATAGGACTGAAGGAATTACTGCATTTTTATAATGGATTCTAAGTATATTTATATTTCCAAATGGATACATTTTTTATACTGCCTTTTTAGAAAATGGTAACTTGTAATTTTGCACAGCTACTTGAGTAGCCTTTATGTTTAATGTCTAACTGTTATGTGACCCATACCCTGTGTTTGATGTGTGTCTATGTTACTCTTGCAGCAATTTCTCTCTGTCCAAAACGAATTTCTCCTTTGGGAGACTAATAAAGAGACTTTGACTTTGACTTTTATGTTGTCTCCCCCAGAGTTCTCGGGCCAGGAGATCTGCTCGACGGTTGTGTTCAACCCCGCGGAGCAGTCGTCGGTGGCTCTGGAGGACGAGGACACCGCCGAGCTGAAGGGTGCTGTGGTAAGAAGAGACTCTCGGACTGCTCGCGTGGAGAGCCGGAACTATTCCAGAGTTTTGCTGTACTATTAATTGTCTCAGAAATAATTGTGATTAACAGTAGAATTGTCTCTTTCAGTCAAATTTAAAACACATTTATTTATGACTTTTTTTTAACCCTTAAATTTAACCCATTTCAAAAAAAGAAAAAAAAAGTACGGAAGAAATTTGGGTTTCCATCAACCAAATTGTCAAAAGAAATACCGTGGATGGTTCCCTACAACGCTCTTCGCGAGTAAAGTAAATGATCGGTTCACTACTTTCATTGAATTTGGGTGTTTTATTAAATTTTATAGAATTTAAAAACAAATATTAAATAAAAGAATGTGAAGTGAAAAAATTTTGGGGAATGTTTTTTAAAAACATCGGGAAAAGCAACAAAAGTTTTGAAAAGACGACCAAAAGGTTGAAAAAAAAGTTTTTATTTAAAATTTTGACCCAGAAAAAGACAACACAAGGGTTAAACAAATGAAAGTTTGGATTGAATCCCAGGATACATCTTTTGGTTATATCCCTGTTATGTGACCCATACCCATATAATGGAATAACACAAACAAACAGCCTATGAAGTAAACTACGCCTCTTTATTATCATAAAAATTGTTTCTGACTGTCATTTTTGTTGCTATGAACGTGTTTAGGGTTAAGTGCCAACAACTATTAACAACTATTAACACGGTGACCTGCTCTCTCTAGATTGACCGGCGCTGCTCTCGATGCAATAAAGAAGGGATGATTTACCACACCCGTCAGATGAGATCGGCAGATGAAGGACAGACTGTCTTCTTCACCTGTATACACTGCAGGTAATCCATCTGAACGGGCTGTGGGTTGTGGAAACTTCATTCGAACAGTGTGTGCTATTGTGTGATCTTTTTTATTTTGGGGTTACAGGTATCAAGAGAAGGAGGACTCCTGAGAACAAGTCCAGCTCACCTCCTCCATTCCTCTCCATGCTTGTGCTCTCATGTTGCTGTCTGATAGTTGGATGCTTTCCCAACACATGGGTTGTAAATATAACAGTGGGCCCTTCACTGGTGGTTTATCTTACTGTTCTGGAATTATTAGCATTCACACTTTGAATAAAGTTTGACAAATGAATCTTAACTTTGGGGTCAACTTTGCTATCTTTTTCTGCCAGAGCTTTCAGTTGCGTCTTGCGGTCTTCATCAGTGGATAAAGTGCGCTCAGGTTTAATGGAAATACTGTAGCTCAGTTCTCATTAGCCCCTTTCTCACAGCCTGTTCAAGGGGGGAATGTTTCGCCGTTCTTCCGCCTCGCCGCTCTGCATAAAAGGCACGGATACGGAATGTGGGGACGGAGATGTTAAGCCGGCAGCCAAGGTAGTAACAGTAAAACGGGTAGTAACTAAAACTGCACGCTGGGCAAGCATTAGGCCACCGTTGTTTGGTTCAGTGTTAAAAAAGCAAAGCGGACGTTAATGGCGGATCTTCTTCAGGGCAACACGCTGGGTCTCTGTGGGAAAAAGGCTACTGACGGATGCTGGGAGAAACAGTGGAAAGCTGCAGAAAAAAAGCTTGTGAGAGGACCTTTAAATTGAGTTTTTTTTTTGTTAAACTACAGTTAGATTGTAAATTCTCACCCTTTGCTTTTTTATTAATAAGGGAAAAGATTCCACTAATTAACCCTGAGAAAGCACACTTGTGAAGTGAAAACCATTTCAGGTGACTACCTCATGAAGCTCATTGAGAGAACACCAAGGGTTTGCAGAGTTATCAAAAAAAGCAAAGGGTGGCTACTTTGAAGAATCTAAAATATAAGACATGTTTTCAGTTATTTCACACTTTTTTGTTAAGTAGCCTACATAATTCCATATGCGTTCATTCATAGTTGTGATGCCTTCAGTGAGAATCTACAATTTAAAAATTCATGAAAATAAAGAAACACATTGAATGAGGTGTGTCCAAACTTTTGGCCTGTACTGTGTATATATATATATATATATATATATATATATATATATATATATATATATATATATTTCTCCTCTGCATTTCATTCATTGCAGTTGAAGAGGTTAACAAGGAAGTAGCTGCCTTAGTATCGATTTAGGGTTTAAGGATTATTTTTTCGGGCATTTTAGGCCTTTATTTATATAGGACAGCTGAAGACATGAAATGGGCGAGAGAGAGAGAGAGACATGCAGCAAAGGGCCGCAGGTCGGAGTCGAATCCGTGATGCAGTCGGAAATTATGAATGGTCTGAGAGAAATTATTATTATAATTCAGAATCCTAAAGCCAGCATGTGGCGGTACGGCGCCTTTCAACCTCGACCACCGCCATTGAAAAATAGCTGAAGAAGAACATGACCAATAAGGACGCTCGTGTGGAGGTCACGTGCCCTGCAAACATGGCTGCACAGCGAAAGAGAACTGCCCAATGACAACAATGCAATGAGTTAGTTTATACTATAAAATACCTTTACTGTCAGGAATTCGTCGACATTTTATATCCGTCTTCACGGTAAATAATGTTTTTTACATCCAAGATAATACACTAATATCAAGAGCTTTGTCCCCTGTAGTTGGTTTGTTGCGAGGGACTGACTGTTGTGAGTTAACGTTACACGTCATTTTGGAATAAGCTGTTAGCATACTATCACGCTTAAATAAAAGTTAAACGTACACTATACATATACCGAATCAAAGTGTTGATGCAAAGTATAATAGCTGTCCAGTCTAATGTAATTAGATCATGATGTGCGTTTAGGGATCACCAAAGCCACAATAAAGTGCTAGATTTGTAAAGGGAATTTGGTGCGACGTTCTCCTCGTGGGTATGAACGTATCAGATGGGACCGAATGTTCGTGTTTACAGTGAGCGTGCGTTCATTGGCATTCCTCTTTATTTTGGTAGATAATGAAGCTACGTGTCCACCTGCAGTGTAAGAATCTGCATGAATACCTGCGAGAGCTGAGTCCTGAGATTTTGGACCGACTGTACAACCACCCAGCAACATGTCTGGCTGTCTACAGGTATGTTGGCTGGTATACATACTGTACTGATGCTCATGGTGTTGCTGTGACATTTGACTCCCGGGTACTGTACTGTACTGTGGTGTGTCAGATTACAGTAGATTGTGTTCGACCTTCTACACAGGGACCTCCCCTCTCTGGCCAAGAACTATGTGATGCGTATGCTGTTCCTGGACCAGCCTCTCCCACAGGCAGCGCTGGCATTGTGGGTGAAAATAGACAGTCAGAAGTAAGTCATGTCTTCATTACACCTGTACCACTTTGTAACATTTCTGGTGAGGGGTTTTATTTATTTTATTTTATTTTTTATTTACATCCACATTGGTTTTCTAAAAGCCTCTGCGATGAATGCTGTGTCAGCTGTTGTAAGCAGCCAGCCAGCCAGTCTCCTGGAAGGTTTGGGCAGCAGAAGCTGCCATTCAGCCAGTAACAAGTACCTGAATTAGGGATGCACCAATCCAGCTCTTCCTCTCTGATACAGAATCTGCTACCTCAACTCGGATAAAGAATACAGATCCGATATTAGTGTTTTCTTTTTCTCAAATTTAAAGTCTTTGTTTTATGTAAGGTAGGGCTGCACAATTTGGAGAAAAAGTCATATTCCGATTTACAATGTTGCGATTTAATGGTATCATGAGGTTACTTGATTATCAAGGAAAATGCAGGAAATAATCTACTAAAATTTTTAAATGTGTATTTTTTCTAACTTGAACATACAAAGTTAAACGAGCATAAGAAATAAACAAAAATTTGCTTATTACACAAAAACAAATTCTTATTAAATTAATACATTTTGTATGCACTTGACATTGCACTTGATGACATTCAAGATGGGTGTAATATAATAACTAGTGATTAAGTTACAAAATGTACTTTGTACAACCTCTTCTTAAAGTCTGCATGCTCTGAACCCCTCCACACTTCTGATACTCCATGACCATACGCGACACACACACACACACACACACACACACACACACACACACACACTACTGCCTCAACACACTGACTGATCACTGTGGGACTACAAACTGAGTCAGCAGCCTGCTGTGATTGACTGAATGTAAAAAATAATTTTATTATGGCATTGGCAAAGATCAGTTGTGTTTTCTGGTTTAATCCAAAGGTATTCAGTGTTGGGATGCATTGATTTGATACACCAGCTCCATATCAGGGCCCGACACTGATCTTATTAAGTGGATCAGGTATCTGCCAAAACATATTCTGTATCCACAACGTTCCACTTCCGGGATTGCTCTGTTGCCGATGGAAATTCCACCAGATGTCCCTCGTTTGGGCCGGATGTCCGTTACCTTCCTCTTTCTTTGTGTTGGCGTTGTAAACTGCGGTGGATTTATGAGGACTATGGTTAACTGCGCCTCAGATCTCTGCAGGGTAAATCCAGACAGCTAGCTAGACTGTCCAGTCTGACTTTTCTGTTGCATAACTAAAACTACTTTTGAACGTACAACATCCATCCATCCATCCATCTTCGTCCGCTTATCCGGTATCGGGTCACGGGGGGAGCAGCTCCATCAGGGCACCCCAAACTTCCCTTTCCCGAGCAACATTAACCAGCTCCGACTGGGGGATCCCGAGGCGTTCCCAGGCCAGGTTGGAGATATAATCCCTCCACCTAGTCCTGGGTCTTCCCCGAGGCCTCCTCCCTAGGGAGGTGTTCCAGGCACGTCCAGCTGGGGCATCCTTACCAGATGCCCGAACCACCTCAACTGGCTCCTTTCGACGCAAAGGAGCAGCGGCTCTACTCCGAGCTCCTCACGGATGACTGAGCTTCTCACCCTCTCTCTAAGGGAGACGCCAGCCACCCTCCTGAGGAAACCCATTTCGGCCGCTTGTACCCTGGATCTCGTTCTTTCGGTCATGACCCAGCCTTCATGACCGTAGGTGAGGGTAGGAACGAAAACTGACCGGTAGATCGAGAGCTTTGCCTTCTGGCTCAGCTCTCTTTTCGTCACAACGGTGCGATTTAAATTGAATGTAATACCACACCCGCTGCGCCGATTCTCCGACCAATCTCCCGCTCCATTGTCCCCTCACTTGCGAACAAAACCCCAAGGTACTTGAACTCCTTCACTTGGGGTAAGGACTCATTACCTACCTGGAGTAGGCACTCCATCGGTTTCCTGCTGAGAACCATGGCCTCTGATTTAGAGGTGCTGATCCTCATCCCAACTGCTTCACACTCGGCTGCAAACCGATCCAGTGAGTGCTGAAGGTCACAGGCCGATGATGCCATCAGGACCACATCATCTGCAAAGAGCAGCGATGAGATCCCCAGCCCACCGAACCGCAACCCCTCCCCACCCCGACTATGCCTTGATATCCTGTCCATAAATGTTACAAACAGGATTGGTGACAAAGCGCAGCCCTGGCGGAGGCCAACCCTCACCTGAAACGAGTCCGACTTACTGCCGAGAACCCGGACACAGCTCTCGCTTTGGTTGTACAGAGACTGGATGGCCCTGAGAAGAGACCCCCTCACCCCATACTCCCGCAGCACCTCCCACAGTATCTCCCGGGGCACCCCATACACCTTTTCCAGATCCACAAAACACATGTAGACCGGTTGGGCATACTCCCAGGCTCCCTCCAGGATCCTTGCGAGAGTAAAGATTTCGTCCGTTGTTCCACGACCAGGACGTATGCGTTCCACCAAAACAAGTTCCTTCCTGAGACTATTTAGCAGAAGCACCGTGGCTCTGTCCGGCGCCTAACGCCGCCCAAGATGATTGTGATTGGTTTAAAGAAATGCCAATAAACCAGAGCAGGTTTTTCTCCCATCCAGGAATGCTGTGTGGACTAACCACAGCGCTGCAGAGGAAGGTCTGGCAATGTGAGACTAGCCATAACCTGACGATCTACATTAAATACAGTTTCTTTGTTTCTCTCATGGCGCAGATTTACTTGAAGGGGCTGGGCAATATATCAACATTATATCAATATCTTGATATGAGACTTGATATGGTGTTAGATTTTGATATTGTTTTGTATCCTATAATGGCAAATAGTCTTTTCCTGGTTTTAAAGGCTGCATTACAATAAAGTAAATTAGAATTTTAGTCCATGTATATATTTACATTACATACGTATGATACGAATACATATTTCATTGGTTGTTATATTTTTTTTTTTTATCAACTATCGGTATTTAACTCTTTGTAGTGAAACAAATGTGATAATTGCACCAAGAGATCTCAATGGGTTCTCATCTAAACTGATTTTCATCTTACATCATTTGCATCTGATACCTTTTTCACACCAATAACCTGGGTCGGACCAGGGTTATCTGACCCCGGTTCAACCCTGCTTTTGGAAATTCAAACCAAGCCAGTCAACACGGGTTGATCGCTGGTCATGACAAGATGGTTGGTCATGACATGACCTGGATCAACCTGGAGCCATGCATACCAATGACCTCACTGGTGGGAATGGGTTTACACTCTTATTCTGCTAAGAGCCAACATCACATACTCCAGTCCAGCTGTACACTAGCAGATCTAGTGTGTTGTACTGGAATTCCTCGTTGTCCTGTAGGCTCTCTGCAGCCTGTGGTTTGAAATTCAGGCTGAAAAGACATGTGCCAGCTCGGCCGAAGGAAGAGCGAGAGCAAATTTTTGTCATTTTTTCACTGTGATTATGTTGTAAAGCACAAATAAATAACTCAAACACTCAACAGATGGTTTTGTGGAGACGGATGCTCTTTTCTCCTCTGCATTTCATTCATTGCAGTTGAAGAGGTTAACAAGGAAGTAGCTGCTCTTGTATCAATTTATGACCATCTTAAGAAGAGGGAGAACATTTCTCTTTGTTTGATATTAAAACTAAAGTGTGCATCTATTTCATATTAATGAACGTCCGTTACATTCAAGCCATTGCCAAATGAGTTGATACAAAGCTAATTAAGCCTATCAGCTCTACACACACCTCTCTGTATTTCTCAGTATGGCTATGTTTACATGGTGTCGTTCGCCGACTTTCGTGCACAATAGCTTGAGTGATGCGTTTTACATCACCGCTGAGAAAGGAGACCGCAGCCTTCAGCTTTGGAGATGAAGACGACATAAAAATTACAAGATAATTACCTCCTAACAACGGTTTATTGATGGGGAGTAGACCGATCATCTTTCCCCAATGGGAAAAGGGGGTCGTTCACCTTTTAGGGGACGTTTTTGATTTAAACGGGCTGTGCTCCTTTCTAGCCCTAAAGGGAGATTTTAACCTACCAGGCAC